>NW_017259225.1:1194747-1199158 GCF_001594045.1 Atta colombica | reverse complement strand
TATATATAGAGCGTTGTCTTATGTATTTGATTTATTCATACAGCAGTCTTGTTTAACTTATTATATTATATCCTGTAATATATATCGATTATTTGATTTTTTATCCCTTTTACAATCCGATAAAAGTTTGTGAAAAATTTCAGCTGGTAGATATTTAAATGCAAATTGAATGTCAATGGAGGTCATAGCTTTCCACGTATCCAGTTCTCTACATTAACTATATCCTCTATGATATTCAGGAGAGAAAATTCGATAAGAGGAAAGTATCGTTATTCAAAGTTTAATTTGGAGAATTAACGTTTTTAACGCGGAGAATTTGCAGCAAGCTAAATAATGTTGGTTGCACCGTTACATATTCTGCTTTTTTTTTTTTAAATTGTTACTTGGATATGGAGCATTTTTTTTATTATTCATTGTTTGATAATGATAAAACGACAACAGCGTAAATCACAAAGCGGAGGGCATCTCTCGATGTTGTGCGCGTTGAGTTATTAACTCGTGTTGTTTCGTTTGATTTTATCCCGTTGCAAAATATTTTTTGCAAATATTGACGCAATCCAAACTAAAACTAAATACGTCTGCCGCAGAAAAACGTGTTTCGTGGAATTAAAAATAAATCGTATTTTGGTACAAATGTTGGAATTCCAATACGTCGCTCACCATCATCGGTGATCGTTGTAATCTGCCGGCGTGTCGCTCTGTAATTTTTCGCACACCACCTTGCTGGTTATTGGGATCGATCGGTTAAACGCCAGCCGCTCCGATCGCTAATATCGCCCGGTCAAGCGCAGTGCGAAAGTATTCGCTTTAACTATACAAAAGCGAGCAGGCTTCGACGCCTGGCAAATGTGTTCGGATGAAAATTCTGTAATTGAATCGCCTGCTCGTTAGTCCCGAATCGACCTCCGTTAACATCCGAAACGAGTGCGCATACGTGTTTCGCGAGACCAAGAGTGAAAAGGAGAGATAGAAGAGAAAGTGCAAAAGTGTGAACGGTATTTGGCAGTGGAAACGGCGGAAGTGGTGGGCACGGACGAAAAGCATGGATGGAGGGGCAGAGAAAAAAAGAGACAGAAATGGGAGGAAAGAACCGCGGTTGAGGAGATGGTACTGAAGAAAACCGCTTATTCAAATTGTACGATCAGCAGGGCCAACCAGCGAAGCAGTACTGCTTCTGGAGAGCGAATATTAGAAATTCAATGGCCACCCGGTATTTGCATGGACGATCGATACGCCAATCACGGGAATTTATTAAAAAAGTATGGAGAGATTTCGTCCAATTAAGGAAGCGCGGTAGACGTGAATCGAGCCTGGGCCCTGAGGCGATTACAAGTTAATTATCTCGTTTAACTGCGCGGTTAAATGGAAGAGCGAATGAAATTTTAGCAAGCCGTCGATTATCATAAATGGACTTGCGATTATTAGGACGGGCAGGTGCATCGTTAATTCAGCTTTAATAGACGAGTAACGCTCGTTAAAGACATTCAGCGATACACTCATTTTAATATTTTTTGATAAAATAATGTTACACATGCGTCCGGACGTCTCAATTTTTCGAATTCTTGCCGTATTGCACGTTGGAAATCGAATAAAGTAATTAGTAAATTTTTATGTGCAATTGAGCTGGTAAAGCTATGCATCGGTTTTCGCTTTGGAAAATCGCGCTAAAAGGTTTCTTTAATTATTGCTGATAGCGAAATGCGAATGGTGAAATGATGATTATGATTATGATTTAGATATTGCTAATAATTTAAAGAACGCATTCTTATTGTAATTTTTGTAATTATTTTTATAATTTTATGCGCTTATTTTTGTAAGTTCTTTTCTTCACATATAGATATTCTAATATCATTGTGTGTCATAATCAAGCGTTTGAAATTTGTAATGAAATGAATGTTGCCTATTTAAAAAAGCAATTTTTAGAGATAATTCCTCAATTGTTTTTAGAAATTACTCATTAAGTACATCATAAACAATAAGTAAGAAAGCACTAAAATACATAATTTAATATTTAAAGACAGATGGTACTGTCAAACATTAAGATTAAGATTGCAATACTTACTATGTCTCATAGGGATGACTGACCGCACAATCATTATTTAGGCTTAGCATATATACTGATTCAAATTCAACACATACTGTAGACAATCCTATACATTTACATTACTATACATATTCAACGGTTCTGTTGAACAGACAATAAAGCAATAGACATTTAAGGAAAAATAGAAGCAAGATATTAATTTTAGAATAATAACACAAAATTCACAACCTGAATAAGAATAGCGCGATTTTCTATATGCTTGTAAGTGGAGCAGGGTAGCAAAAGCTAAAGTTCTTTTGATATTTTTATTTCTTAATGTAAAAGAAAATAATATTATCAATATTTCCTGCATTAAAAAATAATCTATATTATTTTAGATTAATTACGGTTGCAACTGATTTTAGTACTAAATTGATTCAATTTTCGATGGAACGCATACATCTCTAACTGTTGCCAAATTAACAGATAAGCTTTCAGTTTGCGACGGGCTTGTTTTTAATTTAATTAAAAAACATTTTTAGTTGAAAGAGTTATATTTAATATTCATTTGCGTTAATAAAGAGGGTTAATGTTTAATGTTGATAAATAAATTAATTTATGAATAATAAAATTAATATACACAAGAGTAGTGCTTTTCACTAAATGAATACAAACACGTTTACTCGGTGGATGTTGTGTGAACAAAGTTGTATTCGTAATTCGAGTTGTTTAAAGCTGAGTTTATAGTTGAAAATTGTTAAATTCTCTTTTCTCTATTTTCTGCTATTGAATGAAAAAGCTGAAGTTTATTCATTAGTTTCCGACCTTAGATATATAATAAATTTAAACCGTGGGTAAACCGATGATAATTTCGTACATTACCGCATGCTCTAAATTTCATATTCATCAGTTCATAACATCGTACAACTTGGATCACGAATATCATGCTGACATGGCACGCACGACGTAATACAGCCAGATACTTAACTGTACTTTCGCCGAAATCGAAGTGCGATCTTGCCTTTTCGATATTTGCACGACAGTCAAGTACTGTGGAATGGCGATGGTACTACTCCCATATAATGGATTTTCGTACAAAGGAAGAGGAAACGGGCAGTCTGTGCCGCGGGTGCGTAGGCGGACGAGTTATTCCGTTTCGTTATTTCGCGATAAATCGTATCGATTTCTCGTCGATTATGATTCGCTTGTAAATCACGCTCGTTGCCGGCCAGCGGGGTCAGCCAGTCCGGCGAGTGCACAGCCATAAATCGCGAAACGAAATGAAAAGAGCGCGGCTACCACGATGAACGGGGGATGAGAACGCGGGGCTCTGCCCACACTGCTGGTCGGTGAGGCAGCGAATTAAAAAATAAAAAGGAAAGTTTGATGCGCCAATTCCCCCTAACGAATTGCGGTGCACTGTGTGTGCACCATAGCGAGCCCGAATGCGCTCGCTCGGGTATTTGCGATGCAACGCAGTCCGTTAGCAGTAGCTGCGCGCAGTCTCGTCGAGCTTGGTCGAGCTTGGTTGAGCTTGGTCGAGCTTTTCGGTGACGACGGCATTTAAGCACCGCGCGACGGGAGTAAAACGAATCGTTTGTCGCTTTAAATATTCACACCCGCTTTTTCCGCGTATGCGAATCTCTTTTCCTACCGATCTCGTCGGCAGATAGCCAAATTTCGTTTTAGCCATTGGATTCTCTGAAAGTAAGATTTTTATCAGGCAGATACGCGAACTACGTTGAGATTAAAATCGTTTTTTGGAATTGACAAAAATGATGAATTTCGTTTTGTAATTATAGAATTAGAAAGGAGAGAATCTAAAAATTTTCTCTTTATTTAATAATAATAAGATGTGAAGATTTCCGTCTGATTTTTCATTTTTTAAATAATTTTTTAAATAATGTTGCGATTTTAACAAGCCCCATTTTTTATTTTTCTATAATATTATATTTATTTCGATAATTTATTTTTATTTGTCTTAGAATAAGAATATCCTTCTGATTCAAATCAATCTTCAATTCATGTTATTGTTTAATACTCCAATATATTGTGTATCAAAGTACTCGTTATAGATTAAATCGTTGAAACGTTTGTAGCATTAATTTTATGATTTAACAATAGTTTGCATGAGAACGAATAACGAAATTTATCAATACATGTATTACATATTGGATTATAGAAATTGTTGTATTGTGATTTTATCATTGAATTTGTAATGATTTTTTTACATAACAACGCGCGCCGCGCGTGCGCGTGCGTGTATTACAATATTATTAATGATATAAACAATACACACTCGATATTATACTTCGAGATATTTTCAGATTTATGATATTATTGATTTTCTAATAATTTTAAGAGAGTGGCAAATTATATATTAATTTT
>NW_017259225.1:1188975-1194564 GCF_001594045.1 Atta colombica | reverse complement strand
ATATATATATATACATATATATGCATATATATAGTATTTATATATGTATATACGTTTAATGCAGATGCTATGTACATAACAAAGACAACAGTTCTTGGTTACTGTTAATCTGAAATTTGTCTTTCATATCGAAAAAGTCAGTCGTCTCCTTACATCTTTTAGAACGAATAGAATAAAAAGAATAATTTACTCATGTATCCTTTATCAAGAAACTCTTTACTACAAACTTTCACGATATATTTATGATATTTATTCTATAATAAGTGCGCATTTGCCGCAAGATTTTGAAATAAAAAGACAAACTGTAATAAACAGTCGAGTAATCAAAAGACTCGTAAATACTTTTTTTCGTAAATATTCGATCTTTTTTCATTGTAGCATAATATTGTACTTATTGCTTATATCATTTATTTTCTCATCTCTAACAAGAATATAACCTTACATTCGCTCTAAATAAAAATGAATATTATTACAAGAACAAAATACGCGTGAAATACTTCCATGCTTGTCAATCATCTAAAAATTAATATTTAGATAAATTACATTTATATTTTTGTTGTGATATTAAATAAATATCGTATAAATATGAAATGAAGAAACGAGAAATGATATATCGTTGCACAGTACAATAAGTATAATAATTTTTGTCAACGTGATAAGATTACACACTGAATATTCTGAATAAACTACTTTTCGCTGTGCGCTATTTACGCTACTGACATTCGATTGATATTTCCTTCTCTTTACGATAACTATAAATTGAGTTGCCAAGGGAATATCGATGCTTTTCGAACTTGGCGCGGCGTTTCCTAAGCTGTTTTATATTTGTGGAATGGGGCACAGGCATGAGGTTGACGGCAGCACGGTTGAAAAGGGTTGAAGATGGTGGCTAAGGGTAGTGACAGGTGACTGATGAAAGTTCTCCAGCCCGCAACTACATTTGGGAGTAAGCATCAGGATCGTCCTCTTCTATCAAATTCTTTCGCGTGTTTGTGGAACTTGAACTCAACTGGAGTTCCCTTCGATTCGCAATCATCTTTGCTGTTCTTTCGATGTGTTTCTTTTCTTTTCCATTACTTCTCTAGTCCATTGATAGCTTCAAATCAAGTTGTCCTCACTACGAAATTTTATTTCGTATTGCCGTACATAACAATCAATGTTTATATCCAGAACTTGAATTTATCTCTGTTTTTGATTTTTTTAAATGATAGTTAGATAATGAACTTTTTTTTATCTTGAAGAATTTATAATATTCGGTCGATACATCGATATATGTATATTACACGAGAGAAATATCGCAAATAGGATGGACATTTAATGTTTACATGATGTTTCTGTACGGTTGATCGGTTATTGCTTAACACTGTTTCACGCAACAATAGATTCAGTCGTTTCGTTATTATCGAAGCAAAGCGACATCCTCGGATGTAGCATAATATTGTAGCATAATATTGTAGGGAGAAAAATTACGAATTCGATAATTATATTTTCCACAAGACATCATTAAAATGTCAGGCAATTGTAACATTTATTATTATACTGTAGTTTAAGACTATAATTGTACAGATTGTACAATTATACGAATGTTAAAGCGTTGTACATTACACATTACACGAAACGAATAGACAAGATTTAATTTTGTTGCATATAGTTTTGCACTTTTTAAGTTTTCTTCAAAAGAAAGCTTTTAATCTACACCGTGTGTAGCTTATAAGCTTTTCATCTCTGAGCATCGTAATGATGATAAAACGCTCGCGATAAAATAACTTTTCTGTGCAGCTTTAACAAACTCGCAATAACGATTTCCGCGAGGGACGTTAATGAAAAGTCCATCGTAAAGATCGGGGTTGATACGCGCGCGTAATTACGCGATACGATCGCTCGCGAAATAAGTTCAGTCCGTGAAGATGAGCTCGTCATTAGCCGTCACGGAGGCAGGGTACATTTTGCATCGCGCTGCGAACGTCAAGCCGATTATGTTCCGCGTCACCGCCACAAGCGAGGCTGTAATTGGGGACCGCGTTATCCGGTCAATCGTGAACGCCAGCGGCGGCGCATTTTTAGCGTAAATCAGCGGTATGGTGGAATCGAACCTCCTAACGAGCGTGGCGAGGGCTGCCCGACGATCCGCTTTACGCAGGAGGGGTGACGTTTGACGTGCACGCGATAACTGCATGGCCTATTGGTTATTGCTTAATGCTGTTTCACGTGCAGCGAGCCCGATATATATGGTTTCATTATGCTTTTACCAACGGATAAGGCTCTTTCACGCAGTATTCCGATACGCATATCGGGCATCCAATGTTGGATTTTAATTCCTTTTTTTTTGGCTTGATGCCTCGTGCTTTTAATCTCCAAATTTATACTCCGCATAAGTCAAAAGCTTTGAAAGTTATTGGAATATTTGGTACTGATATTTATTATCAAGAAGATTTATTATATTGATTACTATTTAATAAATTATTTAACAATCTGTAAATAATGCAAATACCATTATGTTGATCAACATTTACTCAAAAATTATAAATTTTTTAATTTAATCTTAGAAACTAATTGATAAAATATAAAATCCTATACATATTCCTCCTTCGGATTTGAAATCATAAGGCGGTATTCATAATAGATTTCTTATGTTCCAGGACTGGCACAAATGACTCTCAACAATAACTGAGCGTCCAAAATGGCTACAATTTTCAAGTATTTTATAAAATATGTACGAATGTAGATATGCCAAGAAAACCAGAATGATTTTGACGAATAATGCCATCTTCATATTGAGGTTCAAAACTTTTCAAACGTATAGTAATCAATTTATGCGATCCAATTAAATGAGGACAACTCGTAATTGTTGCCTGTCGCCAGTGAATTCTAAAAAATTTGTATTCAGTATTACAAAGTCTATTAATAATACGAACGTGTCTTGCGTAATGTTTATTCATCGCGAATTTCGCCAACGTCGGAGAGTGTTAAGAGCTATCGCAGACAAAATTCTGTAATACGGAGTCTACAATAGAAGTCATAGAAAATTGACTAATCATAATTATTTTTCTCATATTGGACTGTGATTGATTAATTTTCTATGACTTACGAATGCTACAACTTCTATTGTAGACCTAGTATTTCAATAAATTTAAACCGATAAGTCAATCAGAATATTGTTTTAGATCTACGTAATCTAATGGAAATAGAAGTAAACTTATCTATAGCAGTAAACTTATCTATAAGGTAAATTTCAACCGATTGAAATTTGTCTTACGGATAAGTTTACTGCTAGATCTATAACAATATCTCGATTGGCTTATCGGCTTAAGTTTCGTCTTATGCTTACTGAAATTTTGTCTGTACAATCCTTCGTGGTGTTCGGTACACAAGTTCCGACGTTAAGGGCTGCATACAATGAAAGGAATAAGGAACAGGGGATAGAGAATAAGAATTTCAACCTGTCAGAAACTGTGTATTCCACAATATATATAATTTCCGATAGATTGAAATTCTGATAAATGGAAATTCCCTGTTCCTTGTTCCTTTCATTGTACGCAGCCCCTTAAAGCCCATGGCACACATATAAAAACGTAAGGCAGTAAGGAAATTATAACATTGGATTTGCCTTACAATCTCTATTGTGGAGCGGCGTCTACAATGAGATTTTAAGATATAAAACTTAAGCTTTAAGCCTTAAGTTATAAGAAATTGACGATTTATGGCTTAGAGCTTAAAAAAACTTAAGTTTACGCCTTAAAATTTCATTGTAGACGCCGCTTAAGTCTATGACATATATAAAAACGTAAAGCAGTAATATATAAACAGTAAGCAAATGATTGACCAATCATAGCCGATTGTTCTCCTTACATTCGATTGTGATTGGTCAATTTCTTATAACTTAAAGCTTAAAGCTTAAGTTTTATATCTTATATCACGATACAGACTTTTGCATAACACATAAGAGAATCCAAACCAATTAAACCTTTCTTTCTTTCTTTCCATTTTCATAGAAAAAAAGAACTTTGATTGGTTGATTCTTTTATACATTATGCGTTATATGTTATGCAAAAATCGGTACCGCGACCCTTATGCATGGTCTACAATGAGCAGTAGCAATAATGGATTAAGGAATGGGCATAGAAATCGACCAACAGTTGATTATCCTCCTTACATTCGACTGATTGATTTTTACGCCTACTCTCACGCATTAGGGCTGCCACACACAAAATTCCGCAACAGTGACCATAAACTTAAGCCAATGAATCAATCAGGATATCGCTTTAGGTCTATGTAATCTTATAGAATGGAAATAACAGTAACTTATAACTTATATATTAATAACAATAACTTATCCATAACCTCGCAATAAGGCGAATTTCAATCGGTTTATTAAAACTCGCTTTATGAATAAATTTAATGCTATTTCTAATAAAATTTTGTGCGGTAGCCCTAATGGCCGCAACACAGACTTTTGCATAACGCATAATGCGTAATGCATAAGAGAATCAATCAATCGAAATTCTTCTTTTCCATAAAATGGAAGGAAAGGAAAGATTCTGATTAGCTGATTTGCTTATATACTATGCGTTATGCGTTATGTAAAAGAGTTTGTGCTGTGGCCTTTAGGATATATCCACACAAATTGCATAGTCACATAAACGCATGCATAAAAAAAGTTATCCTATAACATTTTACACACGGCTTTATAAGAGAAATGCAATTGGGTAATTTTCTTTATGCTTACGTTTATGCGGCTATGCAAATTTGTGTGGATATACCCTTAAGTTTTTTGTGTGTGGCAGCCCTTAATTCATCCGTTGTAATGTCCGCCATGTTTATTGCCGATTCTTGGAATTGTCGCGTCGCGTCGTGCGATCTTCAGGTCGCGATGAATAACTTAACGTTTAATGGAACGGACGTGCGTTTATTTTGTTCCCACCTGCTCCATATTCCCGACCTCGTCTGTCCGAAGTGCTCGTTCGTCAACACGCGGGTTTTGTATGATCGAGTGTTGAGATTAAACGTCGAACGAATATATGGTCGTTTTAATCTATCAATCTGGCTCTTTTTTTTCCACGTCGATCGCGTCCCGGTAAGGGAGTCGCGTGAGTCCCGTCGAAATAACGTGTTGACACGCGTATCGCATTATCCTGCGCATTTCACGTTATTCGCGAGTATGATTGAGCAATGCGAGTTTATCCGCGAGTGTATCGAGAAGTATTAAGTACCGTCGCAATGAATCAACCTTGAGAGAGAATGCTGTTGATATTGGATTATCTGCGATAATCGGTGAATATTTACCATTTATCACTTTATTTCTTTTCTCTATTTATTCCTATTTCTTTCATCATTTTTTAAGAAAAATGTATAAATAAAATGAGAGTTGAGATACACGTTTGCGTTTGCAAGAATTGGAGATATCGTGAATTTTAACTGTTTTCTCGCGTATTTTGCGCGTATTTTATATATTGCATTCGTCAGTTTTTACTTTTATCATTGGTGCATCCAAAAAATATACGTTGTCCAATCTCCCAGAGAAAAAAAATTTATAAAAATTAAGCTCTGAATTTTTGCCTTTGTAAAAATGAGAGAGAGAGAGAGAGAGAG
>NW_017259225.1:1181535-1188616 GCF_001594045.1 Atta colombica | reverse complement strand
TATATATATATATATATATATATATATATATATACATATATATGTATATATGTATATATTTTACAGACAAGATGATTTTGCTGAAATATCTAAAAATTAGACCAGATACAGATTTGAAAATAATAATGTTAACCCATAAATCTAAATAATTATACTGAATCGCTCAAGCTGTTCGTTGCTTAGAATAAAAAACTTTAATAGTATTATCATCACGTTTCAGTACCCTAAATAATTATTTTTAAATTCATATCTAATTTAATTTATTTAATCAAAATTGTTTTTTTCGTATAGCCGTATGAAAAACAGGTAAATAAAATTGATTTATATGTTTACAACGTACGTGAACGACTCATATGTTTCCTACCGTTGGTTCATGCTTACATACACGGGTCTGTCTTGTTGTCGCATTACTATTGGTTTCGAGACATTACCATATTTTCTGATCATGTGATGTCGCGCGTTTTCTCATTGCTATCATATTTTATCTCTTGCATGCTGTAATAGAGGAAGGAAGAAAATAGGAATGAAAAAAAGAAAATCATAAAATCGGGTCATATAGTCACTAGAATTTGCCATTCGCTATTTCAAAAGTACAAATGAAAATATTACTCCAAATAAGTGGCGTATAGTATATATGCACGTTGCATAAGGAATAAACTTTTATGTCCAAATTGGGGTGAAGTTTATTGTCATTGAATTTTGCATTCGTAATCAAAATTGATATTGGTTTCATCGATGTATTCGTACTAAAGCATAGCTTTCATGTCGAGGAGAGAATATATACTGAAAAGCTAAGAAAATCTCTAAAGATCTTCAGGAAAAGTTAAAGAAGGAGATCGCGATTTATTAAATAACGGTTTTGGAGACATTTCAAAATTTTCATGTTATATTTTGATGACATTTTACAAATGACATATATATTCCTGAAGTTAATATTAAAATTAAAATATTAGTTACGGAACAGATAATATTGGAATGTAACTGTATTGCTAACTTATCCATGAATATTATCGACAGTACGATATTTCGCGTCAATTTATCTAGAGTACATGTTTACGTGCGTGTAGGTGGATGTTTAAATAAAATATGTCAAAGAGCATATATACACGGATTCGTATGCTGCGAAAACGCATGAGTTTTTCGGGACAATGAAAATTACGTCAATCTATTTGCCCGTGGCAGATTTACGATCAACTGATATTTGAGTTGCATACATAGGCATTGTATTTTTCACAATTTTCTCTGATGAATCGAAGAGGGTCAACCCCCTTCAAATTCAAATATTTTTTTAATCATCTCTGGGCATCAGAATCATCCATAGATTTGTGCTAATTAAAAAGTTTTTATATAAATCGCAATAAAGAAAGTTTAGTGAAAGAGAAGTAATGAAACATGCTTGATTTTTTATAATAATTTTCTCATATTTTCGAAAACGTTTACATTTTGTTTTTGAATAATTGCAACCATACACGATGTAATAAAATTTCATTTAACGAAGTAAAATGAACAATATTATTTTATGCTATATGAAATAGCAGCATGCATATATATTGTTACACATGGAAAATTAAAAGATACTTAATTTTCAAAACTTAAAAGGAAACTAATTTTAAATTGTTATAAATATATATATAAATACATAAATTGTCGCATTACTACGGAATAAAAGTTTTGACTTTATATATTTGCATCTGCAATTTATGCGTGTCGATGTAATCACTGAATTAAATTAATGTCGATATTAAATTGTATCGTGGAACTGTATTGCTGAATTAGTCAAGTTTTCGTGGAAAAGAAAAATTTAGGTGACGCACACTATTCAAAGATCTCGACGTATATTTCCTCTTCCGTTAAGTCTCTTCCATGCAATAATTTTTCGTACCACTATGCTTACTTTATTTTCTTTCAGGAGCTTTGCAATTCTAGATAGATTGCGATTTATTGTGAAATTAGGTCACAGAAGATGTGCAAAATAATTTCGTCATTTATTTTAGCTAGAAAATTATCACGATATACTTTGTGATACATAGAACTTTTTCCATTTCTTTCCGTGTTATTTTCGAATCTATTTGTGATTAATTATGTTGTCAATGTAAGATAAAGAATATTTTTTTATTTATTTCGCTCTGTATATCTCTATATATCTCTCTCAACTTTCCGCATTGCTGACTTATGCAGCCACATAGATCGAATTTCGATCGTTTCGTTTTCATTGCGTGAATTTTTGTTATCGGAAGGACAGAGATTTTCACGGGCACAATCTGAAAAGTGACGATAACCCAATTTTTGAACTATTGATAAAACTCAACACTTCTCAGAAATTGCGTATATATTCTGTTTCTGTTTTTTCTTTTGTTTTTTTTTCTCTGTATGTGTGTTTTTGTTTTAAAAATGAAACATTTAAACACAGAGTTTATTATAAATTTTATGGAATATTATTAAAAAATACTTGTTTTATTTTATGACGATATGGAAATACATTAATTTTAATTTAAACAGATAAAGAGCTCATGAAATAACAGCTCACGAATGACCTGTTTGTTCGTTACTCGTTTGAGCAATTCAACTTTACTTGATTTTGTGGTCGCATTTTTTTTACTGTGGCGAGAAATAGTTGCACTGCAATTTTCGTGTTGGCAGTAGTTTTAACGACCTTTTATTGTATTGCGCTAGCTTGTGTCGCCATTGTCGTTTCTACATCGTTTCACGAATTATTTCGCACCATGTAGGTAATTCCCGGCTCGTACGTTGAATTGGGTCACGCGTTTGTTCCAGGGAGCTGGAGCAACGGGTCTCCATCCACATGGAATTTCCATACCGTAAAGTCGTGAGGGAAGGATGGTAATAGGGAAAGCAAGCGCGTTATCCAGAACTGGCAGAAGGCGTGCGCATGAAAGAATGGCGCGCCGGCATTACGACTTATTAAATTCAACCGTGCCTCTGGTCCTTCGCCCTTCGTCCTTCGCTCTTCGCCCTCGGTCACTCGGTGCGAGCGGTGCGAGCGGTGCGAACGATGCGAGCCCTTCCGCTCCGTACATTTTATACCATCCTTTGGCATCTTCCCACTCTATGTCGCTCTTGCGTAAACTTACCGTAATTTTATGGCGATTATCCGCATACATATCCCGCCGACCGCGCGACGTGACGTTAATTATAACCCGGACTTTAATTTCAAACGGGTGCGATTATTAGAATAAGCTGCGCCGCAGACTTCGTACCGCGTGCATTATTGCGGCATGTAATTATACATATATAATCCCGTGGTTCCTCTGGGAGACGTTCTAGCCATTCTAGGATGATTTTAGGCGAGCAGGTGGTACAGCGATTCATTAACACGGAAAAAAAAGATTAGCTGCCACAGCTAAAAATTAGATTTGGCAGCTAATTCGGTAACATTATATGGACACCTAACGTTGTGTCTGCGAAGTCTAATTTCCATTAGCTACGACTTTAAATATTATCGTTGTAACGGACAAGCATTTTGCTATTATGTCGATGTATTGATCATTGCGATAAACGTTTGGTAGCAAGTACAGTTTCAGCAAACCATATTTAGCTGTGGTAGAGACAATTTTCTTTTATACGGACGTATCCGATAACTATGACAACTAACTTCATATTGCTAAATAAATTGATCTGTAACAGACAATGCATATATACTTTGCTATCACGTCCTTATATTAGCTACAGCAATAAATCCTCTGTATATATTAGCAAATTTCATAGCTAATGCAATTTCAGCTAATCAGAATTAGTTGTAGCAGAAAGCAGAAACCAGAAACATTTTTTTTTTCCGTGTTATCAAATATGTGAATTCATTTTTTTTTTGTGATACTGCAAAAATCAAAGGATCATAGAGATTGAAAATTGATTCGATCGTCGTATAAACGTTTAACTTTATTTTGTCACTTCATTACGTGATATTATTCTTTTATTCACAATAATAAATAGATACACAATAATAACTCGTATAACTTAATATGATAGATAATCTACTATTGAAATAGGAGTTTCAGAAAGTATTTTTTTTTCAGTTTGTAATATTATTATTTATATAAATTTATATGATGTTCAAGTTTGAATATATTAGACATTTTTATTTGACGTGCGGCAAGGTGATCACAACACTAATATATACAATAATAAGATCGAAATATATCGTTTCATTTATATTAATGTAATTTTGCATCCAACCAGCAGTTGCACGTTCGCATGCTTTAATTGGGGAAACAGGCCTCGCGTGCTAACGAAGCTACGGAACTGTAAGTAACGGTAACAAGTAGCGGTTAAGTAGTAACAACAATATGAAAGTCTCCTCGAGGCAGCTTTGGCAGCTAAATGTTTGCAGTGCAGTCGGCCTGTCAGACTGCAGATACGGGGTTTTACTTTACGTGTCTCCGACAGCTTGCTTGCAACATCCTCTATTTCCGTTGCTTGCTATTTCCGTGGTTTTCTCTCTCTCTCTCTCTCTCTCTCTCTCTCTCTCTCTCCAACTTGTACATACTGTCAACTATCTCTCTCCTGTTTTCAGCTTTCCTCGTTCATTTTCTCTTGCGCACGACAGCGGTTCCTCTTTGCACGGCAGAGCCTCGCCCATGCAAGGCTAAGTACATACACGACCGTACTGCCTCTAAGCCAGTCCCGCGTTAACTCAGTCGAGTCAATATTTAAGTCAAACTAGTTCTCTCCTCTTAAATTAACGATTCACATTGGGCTGCATCTCAATGGTCCGCTACGGGTTCCGCTTCACAAGCTTGTTCGGTTATCGGCTTGCCAATAGGAGCTTTCTATTTTCTATCGAGTATCTCTCTCCAATCTAGTCTCTTATTTAGGAAACAAGTTACTGCCGTCTTGGCCCTTTTGTTGAGCTTTTTTTGCCATCTTCAACTCGATACATTATTCCTCACTCAAATTCTTCAGATATAATCCGCATTAATTAAAAATCAATTATGTATATCGTGTATCTTATCAAGATATTTAGAAAAAAAAGAAAAAACTATAATACGCACTGAGAGAAAAATGTTTGGTATTTGTAACTGTAATTTTATATTATTGTAATTATGATTATTACTGCTATAATAATAATAACAATAGTAACTATGTGTATAGTTCTAGTAACAAATATATATAGTTGGCAACCTAAAATGATTATAATTCTAGTTGTTATAATCATAAAATAGTTGAAATTACCATAAAAATGATTCAAGTAATTTTACAGTTATATTTTGGGGCAAAAATAAAAATAAATAAAAAATATGGTTATTATTACTATTATTACTATTATTATTAAATATTACTGTTATTATTATAGCAGTAATAATCATAATTATAGTAATATATAGATAATTTTTAGTTACAAATATCATACATTTTTCTCTCAGTGCGTGTTTGATCAACTCGTAATTTTCTTCTCGAATCGCCTCTTCGGTTTGATTCTCAAAATCTTAACACGTACGCTCTATAATTTGAAGGATTACATCCTCTCGACTCTTCGTTGTCATCAGCAAAATGTTTTACTAACGATAGAGACAACCGACATAAAGATGCTATCGGCTAAAAGAGCGGATAAACAGTAATAATAGCGGCAATCCTCAGACTGATGAAATTCGACCGACTATAAGCAACGTAACGTAACGCAATGTAACGCAATGCGCAGTAGTTCTACCGCCTTGCCGCGCCGACGCGACGCTATGGTTGGAGCGTACTCACAACATTACCACTGAATTATGCACGCACCCAACCCTCTCGCTGTGGCGCGGCGCGGCGTCGGTCTCTCAAACGTCTCTGAAGATCCTCTCTTCTTGACGGTTTCCAGAGATATCTAGGGTGCGACGTAGAGCGGGGATCGAGCAGGACGGTAGATTGGGGTGGGTTCTTTCGTGGAATATTCAACCACGCGGCGGAATGCAAACGGAGGAGCCGAAACGTAAACCTTACGACATTCTCGAGAAGAGGGAAGCGTTTGCTTACGTGCACTTAACGCGTTTCCAGAAACGGCCAAACCGAATTGAGCTGAGCTACGCGTGAATACATATGTATACGAGACCGTACTGTGGTTGCCGCAAGAATTCACTGAATAAAACTAGCACGCGTTTAATCAATTCTTCGGGACATCCACGGGATAACTCTCTTTCCCTTCTCTCGTTGCGCTGCGCTGGTTTGAACGGGGTTGAGTAAATAAACGCTGTTTTATATTGTTATTTTAACGAAGACAGTTATTTCTTCTATATAAAGATATTGCATTAAAATAAAAATTTCTTAAGCATACATACATTCGTTGCATAAGAATGAATCGTGTGAATCAATTTATGCGTTTTCCATGAATTGTACATCCCACTAGGGCAGCAACAATAACGTATCGAGTAGAATATGTCGCGAATGTTATCCTCAAGCGGGACTTTATCTTAACGCAAGTCGTAAAAAGAAAGAACGCGCGTACAGCAATTCAACTGACGACCAAATTAAGCTGCTGGGTCCACGGCTATAATGGCCTTAAATACAGAAGACTGGAAGAACTTCACGGTTCACTAAGTTCGGATTCAAAGAGCCGGTCGAGAAAATGGGATTTTCGCGAGCGTACGACCGGTTTCTTGATCTTCTCGAACAGGCATTGCCTCGAGCCAGCGATACGGCCGATAAGCGCTGGACCAAACGAAAGGAACAAACACAGGCATTTGCTGTAGAAGGGACAACCTGTGGAATTTCTCGATCCCCTTTACCCACAAGGGAGAAACTCGAAAACTCGTTTGCAGCGAGGCCGCCCGCGCGGAAGTCGTACGTACGAAAAAGCAAACGGTCAAAGGAGATCGGAATCGAGGCGTGGAAGGATATCGAGTTTTCTTCAAGGGCGAGCGTCATGGCTCCTAGTCGTATAAACAAGAGTTCCTTTTCTTCCCTTTCTTCATTCACGACTGCCGTCGTCGTTACTGCTACTCGAAATGTAGTGTTTTACGGTATTCTAGTTGCAATGAGGGAAGAAAATGAAACAGCAGGAGATACCAAACAATTCACTTGAAGAGAATTAATTTTATAAAAAAAAGATAATATATTGAATGTACAATAACATTTAATAAATATATAT
>NW_017259225.1:1179479-1181372 GCF_001594045.1 Atta colombica | reverse complement strand
ATATATATATAATTCGTTTTATAGTAAATTTCCATGCATATGTAAAGATATATTTTCTTGTTACATTTAATATAAGGCGAGAGATTCTATCTATTTTATAGATAAAGAAAATAAGCTAAAAAGACATATATTTGTAAAGAAATTTTCTCGTTTCGGTACTGGTTGTCTCAGAGCTTCTCTTTCATCCTTACGGAAAACGAATTCACCGCATAGAAATGTAGTAGGGACGAGGTATGGAAGATGGAAAGCAAGAGGGAGGCGCAACGCTATAGCAAAGACGATTTCCCCGAGTTTCGTTTGTTTCTCTCGCTCTGGAACGAGAGGCGGATTCCTTGAGTCTCTCGACGATCCTTTCGGGAAACGGCCATGGAGCAGAAAGACGCGAAATAAGAATAAGACGGTCAAAAACCTCAAGAGGGTGGAGTGAGGAATGTAGAAAGGAAACCACGAGATAAGAAAGATCCCGTAGTACGCAGATTAGGGAGCGCAAAATGTATCTTAGGAGGCCACTTCCCATAGACCGAACAAAGGATGTTCTCCGCTCGTGGTAGAACATAACGAGATATAAATCGTCATCTTCAATGGCCGATTACATTGAAGAGTTAAATGCCGAGTATAGTAATAGAAGCTAATGGACACTTGAACACTTGGCGTTTTCTTGTTTTCGTTTCTATTTCTCTTGAAAACTTCTTCGTATGTCCAAAAGTATTGCCCACGATATTACCCCTAGTTATAATACTTAAGCGAGTCCGATAAGACACGTTATGATTATAGTTATGCGACGCAGTTCGCCAGACGTGAAAAAACCCATCAAAAGATTGTCATCATGATTCTGAAAAAATATGTAAAAATAATAATTGTGTGATTATAATCGTTATACGAAATGTTTTAGATGTTTTAATGTTTGTAGTATTATTATTATAGCCAAATTTTTATCAAGTTAGGAAACATATATACAAAAGTTAATTAATATGAAGCAATATTAAATTTGTACATATATAATTAATTAACTCATTTATGATACTCTTTCTCATAAATATGAAATTTGAAAAATTAGATTTTATTACAGAGATAAAAAATTTTTTAATGTAATAATGATTTTAATTTCGTAGAATTTTGAAAAAAATTTCATACAAATATCTCTACTATTTTAAAATCAAGTTTTATCTTATTATAATAGTATGAATATACATATAATGATATGGAATGAGCAAGATAAAAACTTTTTAATTTTTACGGTTAAATGGATTCTCACGAATTTTAACTAAAGATGACAAAGAGAATGGAAATGTAGGTAAAAGTGGACTATCTTTGCTGGACTATCTTTGCTGATAGTTATATTTTTAGAATAAAAAACTTTTGAATAAAAAACAGATAATCTTAGCTTTTCTTCTTAATTACTACCGTGAATTAATTGTAATAATATATGCTTACAAGTTTTGCTTACAAAGCTTACTTTGAAAACTGATAAAAAACGAGAAGATTTAATTAACTATATATATATGTAGATCAGGACTCAGTTCAGAGGATCCAGTTTGATCCAAAATGCCAGATTCAAAGCTATCGATGCAAAAAAATTCAATATGGGTAAGAATTCGAAGACTATAAAGTAGATAAATGTAAAGTGTTAGATCGCATCTAACACTTTACATTTATCTACTTTATAGTTTCTAAAATCTTACATTGAATGTTTTTACGTCGGCTTTTGGCTCCGGAGCTCAAATTGAACAGGCCTGATGTAGATAGATTAATCGACTCTTTGTTTTAAATAATTTTATTTTATTAAATATACGTTATACGCGACATTTTTTTCTTTATCAATCTTTGAAATTGATAATTTTTAATTTGATGAAATTTAAAATAATTGTATACATATATTATATATATATATAT
>NW_017259225.1:1177579-1179304 GCF_001594045.1 Atta colombica | reverse complement strand
TATATATATATATATTTATATATGTGACATGTATTATGCGATAAGCCAGTGCAGGATGTAATACTTCATTGTTATGTGATACCCATATTATATGCGCAACTAGATATCCGATCTAACATGAAGATATCACGATCTTTGACAAAAAAGCGAGTTACATTTGTAATGTAAAAAGTTGTCTTAATTATATGCGAGATATAAAATAATTTAAATATCATTATATGCCTTGAAATATTTTTATTTCGAAGAGACTGCAATGTGTGGAAAAAATTATTTAGATTTATGATTTTTTGTATTATTTCATTTTCTCCACGTATCGAAAACATAAAAAATATATATCATTTAATATTAACTTATCATGTTCAAAAATATTTTAGTTTGTCTCTTTATTAGATCTTAAACTTTTAAAAAGCTTTTCTTTCTCGCTCTCTTTCTCTTCTCTTTCTCGTCAGTCAAAACTTTGTCTTGTTTGTACAATAAATGAAATATATAAGAGAAATAACAAAAGAATTTTTAAATTTTGGTGATGTCGATACAAGCTTTCTTGGGGAATTGTATTTCATATTCGAACATGACCATAACCTTCTTCTGGGTGTTTTTTTTTTTTTTTTTTTTTTTTTTTTTTTTTACAAAGGATCGAGTGTCGTGAAAGGGAAAGATCGAAGATTTATTTCGTTCAAGTGTCTTCTCCTTTATTACATTTTCGCCCGCATAGTACGACCGTCGTTTCTCAGAGACTTACCACCTATTTTTTTCAGAGGTAATAATCTGGAAGAATCAATTGAGTGTTGTTTACTGAACCGTTCGTGTTGAAAAATGCAAATTTCTTTAATCGAGAGCTTAATCTCGAGTACGATATATATTTTACGTATACAATATATAAAAAAAATTTTACAAGACCACTTTAATTTTCGCCAATCAGATCGCGAATTATGCAAGAGCGATGAAAACAGATAATTGTTTCCGGTGCAATATGCAATTGACAAAATAAAAGAAATATGAATTCGTTCAAAATTCACGTTTCGATATATGTACCTGCACAAACACTTGAAACTCAACACTCTTAATTCGATTTTCTTTCTTTTCTTTCGTTTTCTCGACAGAGAACGAGAAGTGAGCCAGAAGCCCGTAGCAAGGTCTCGCGCCGGACTGGGACGATTTGTTAAATCGGCCAAAAGCTGGGTGGAGGGATCATTTTATCGCGATCGAACGGACCATCCTTCACCGAAGGTGACCTGCACGGTCGAAGGTTCCCTTCTCTGTCGGGAAGTGATGGGTGGTCTCGGAGCTCGTTTCGCGTGAAATCGCGCTCGAGCGATTCATTGGCACGAGTATCGTCCGACAGATCGATTACTCTGGTGGCTCGAAACGTGTATATCGAGGGCGGGAGGTACACGGATACGAGGTCTGTAGCTATTACTTCGTCAATGTTCTCTCTCTTTCTCTCTCTTTTTCCCTTCTTGTATTTTGCTTTGTCCGTCTGCCTGTTTCTTCTTTCCTCATTTCCTTTATGTTTTTTACTTTACGAAAAGAAATATAAGAAGGCTTTAAGGAAAAGCTCAGCAGTAAAATTCACGTTCTGCTTTGCCTCATATATTCTGAGATAGTATTACCGTTACGGAGCGGAGCGGAGAGTTCGCGTCTATACTTTCTACCGCGGCATTTTGAAATTTATTCGATGGCGCGGTAGTACCTTCGCGACGAAAGAAACGCAAGGTGCTTCTTAAG
>NW_017259225.1:1176904-1177479 GCF_001594045.1 Atta colombica | reverse complement strand
AATTTTTTTTTCCCCCCCCCCCCCCCCCTTCTTCTCCCCCCCACTGTAGAACTTTATGGCTGCCTGCTTATAAGAGGAAAGGTACTCACGCCGTTAATAAACGCTTGGGAAAACCACATTGTAATTTGTACATTTTTGGACGCTTTATAACAACGTTGCGAACGTTTGTGTCACGTATTTTATTTTAATTCAGTAGACGTAATTTGCGCACTAACACACTTACTATACCTTGCGTCTTATTGTCTTTACTATTCGTTACACTTGGATATATTTACTTACAAAAGATTATTTGGAAAATAATCATTAATTACAATTAAAAATCGAAATTAAATCTTTATCGATCAAGTATTTAACAGAAATCGGAAATTGACTTCAAAATTTTTCCTATTTCGTGAATAGCGAACAGAAGAGAAGATGAGAATTTCTCTGCGCGAAACGTGACAGGTAGTTTCGGAGCTCGTTTCGCATGAAATCGCGTTTGCACGATTCGTTGCCCTTCAGCAGATCGATTGCTTGGACTTTATGTGCTGTAAGCCTGGTAACGATTTAGTATGCAGCAAGTATTCCCATTGGAC
>NW_017259225.1:1175764-1176804 GCF_001594045.1 Atta colombica | reverse complement strand
ATATATAAGAAACAAATACCGTGTACGCCAACATATATTTCAGTTGGTTCACAAATTCGTAACTTTCAAAAATTGGAATAATAAATGAACTTGAAGATTTTTAAGAAATTGAGCTTTTAGCTGTTGGAGTTTTACAAATAAATGATAAAATTACGTTTTCTTACTTTAAGTTGGTTTTCTTCGGCAAGATTTATAATTTAAAAATTATAGCGTTTTTTATTGGCAGAATTGATGCGCATCTCAGTGCACTTTAAAGCCATTATACACAAATCGACATAAACATGTACATTTAATAGAAATATAGAAACGAATTAAACTGCGAAAGCCTCAATGACCTCAATACATTTTTTTTGATAAAATATATATTGGGTATTTTATTAAATAAATTTATTATTATATTAATATCTCACTTTTATTCAGATTAGGATTAGGTTAGTGTACAACAGCTTTAATGCACTGAATACATATTAGTTCTGCAGTAAAAAACGGTATTAGTCGCAATTATTGAAGATATGAATTTGAAAATTTACATCTGCATATTATACACACAATATCGCTATATAAATGATTTAGTGATTGTAACTTATTTGTTACATTTAAGTTTACATTTACGTTTTCTTTTTTTTTTTTTTTTAGAATGGAATAGTTTGTAGTAATCTATTTATTTTTCCGCTGTTTAAGAATTGCTTCGTGATACAATAGGAAATTTGTGTGCGATAGAATAGAGAATGAACGCGACAAGGTTGAAAAACCAGAGAAGGAGAGATAGAATAACACTTGGCGACAGGCGACAACGTTCTTCTTCACATGCAATTTCCCTCCACACAGAGGAAACTACCATGCGTTGCCTCTGGCGATCTTTCTGCAACTTGTCTTATATCTCTCGTTGATATATATTCTACAGAAAACTATATCAATTCACGCGTAAACATGTTGTTTACGGAATTTCTGATTCTTTATTAGATACTTCAAAGAAATGTAATATATATTACAATATAAATTGAATAGTTTAATATAATACATAATATATTATATATATA
>NW_017259225.1:1174107-1175566 GCF_001594045.1 Atta colombica | reverse complement strand
GTATATATTATATATATATATATATATATGTATATATTTGTAACAATACATATTCAGTTTTTATTTTAATATATGTATACATCACATATTCTCTCGAAATACATAAATGAAAAACAGGAATAAAGAATAGGAAACGAAAAGATACGTAAAGAAATAAAAGCACGATAATATCATAAATGGCAGAAGGATGAAAAAATGAGGGTAGACTCGTTAGAATAAGACAAGCTGAAGACGAAGAACAGAAAGAGGCGGAGCATCGAAGGAGCATGCTAGAAGACAAGAAGACTGGAGTGGAACGAGGGAAATTAAGCAATTAGTAACTTTGCACCGCGGCAGCTCTCAGCGAGATTTGATTATGTTTTCGGTTTAAGCTCTCCGAAGTGAAGCTCAACCCTCGACCAGAGCGAAGGGAGCGAACTCGACGGTGCTTTCAAGAGGCTCGGCGTATACCTGCAAAACTCCAAAGGTGAAACGTGCCTCGTGAATCCCGTCAGGTTTCGCTCGGTCTTCCATGTCGTGCGTCTGTCATTCTCTATTGTCTTTCTATTCGCCACACGTTCGTGTTGCTTCTTGAGCTTCCCTAGTCTCCTGCTTGTTTCGTGTACACTGTACATGATGATGTTGGTACGTTTGAATTTCGTGCTATACATGTCTAGGCAGCATATTTTACATCGATGTACATCGTAATATTTACCTATTGCCCGAATATTTTTAGCTCAAATTAGAAGTTATTACGCGATCAAATAGCTTACAATCTAGGAAAAAAATTAAGTTTTCTTGAGATTATATTATATTATTCAATTAAAAGAAAAATAATTTTCACTTATTCGTTAAATTATTAAATCGAATAAAAAATTATATTTACTTTATATGTATAGAACATATCATTATAGTTTGCTTTTTAAATTAAGCCAATTAAAAAGTAGCGAGTAATAAAAATATTAGAAGAAGAAAAATAAAACAATTACAAATATTATAAATGCAACTTTAATTTATTAAAAAATCGTGTATAGAGCTTTTAATATTTTATAAAAATGTAATTGATAAACAGTAAGATCCTGGAGGTGATAAGATTTGGCTGATGCAGTCGAAAATTTACATAATAAGAGTGTAATGCAGAAATTTAAATAAGGAAGATACGTGCAAGTGAGAAAATTTAGATAAGATATGTAAAACAAACATAAATCATATATAAATCATAATATGTTTTTCTGCAAATTTGCTTTGGAAAAAACAAGCAAATTGCCAAGAGAATACTGTAGATTTATTTATGGGATCGTGACTTACAAAATCCGAAAATGACGATTTATAGATACAATATACGCTGCGTGACCTCATAATTCACGCCTCCTTGACCGTTTCGTTCTCTGGTGAAATGACACTGGAGTTTATTGGTCGTAAGAGCAATATACCCACCCACACAACAAAAAAAATATATATTCAAATATTTTCTGGGCAA
>NW_017259225.1:1163787-1174007 GCF_001594045.1 Atta colombica | reverse complement strand
AATTGTGAAGTAGCATTTTGTTAGATATTTCATATCTATGTTATTCTTGATAATATTTATTCTCACACGAACATTTGAAATATAAAAATATTGTTACTATTGTTTCACAATTAAGATAAAAAAGATATTAATAAAAGACATAAAGAGTAGATTTACGATGCGATGGTTTAAAAGCATTCAGGGACAGAGTTCTCTACTCTGGAAATTTATATTGCACGCACAATTTAAACAGCACATCACGAGAAACGTTTAGTACGGACATGTTTTACTGCAAGGGCTCGTTACGGTGAGTATGTGCGGTACTGCGTACGGATAATTGAAGGACGTTCGTCTTTCAGACAGTAGCGACGCTATCCTGTTCCACACGGCCGTCGGTTTGCCCATCTATCCGTTCGACTGTCCCGCACGAATGTTTCGCTGTTTATTTTGCACCCATCTGCTATTACTTCTCCTCCTCCTCCTCCTCCTCCTCCTCCTCCTCCTCTCTCTCTCTCTCTCTCTCTCTCTCTCTCTCTCTCTCTCTCTCTCTCTCTCTCGCCCTCTCGCGCGCGACTGCTAGAATGGGGTAACAATTCTGCGTCGTCCTCGACCACGTGGAACGTCACATAGACGCTTCACTGACGTTTCGTTTAATTCGACCTGTGGGGAATTAAATCTCGATCGAAGAGGGGCGCGAAAGTAAATGCGAAGTAGTCAGCAATTGTATGTTGTAGAGAAAGGAATTGTTAATTATTCCGTTCTTCATAATATTCTCATCGGTTCTTAATTCTTTTAGAGACAAGCTTATTTAGATATAATTATCCAAATTAATTGTATTAGACATAAAAAAATTTGATAGAATTAATCTTAGCACGACCTCCTTATGCTTAATTTAACATCCTGTGCACTTTAAATTGTAATTTTTTTACCATTTCTTCAAGAAAATTGAACATTCAGTCAGACTACGATGAATAAATTATCTTAATTTAAAAACTTTTCATGTATAAAATTTATCATAAAGTGATTTCCCAAATTTGTGAAAATCAAGCACTATTTTATATAAATATGAAAATTTTACAAACTAAACATATTTTACAAGCAACGAGTAGTAAAAGATTTTCATCAATACTAATTGAAATATGTAGACTTTAATGTTTTGATTTTGGTTATACAAAATAACGTTTTGAACGCGAGGAGGAAAAAAGATAGTATCACATCATCTATTTAATCTACAGTATCCGCTTATCCGTTTTCACTTAGCCACATCCTGATCGTCGCTGGAACTATCATACCGTGCACGTTATATCGCGTGCCTAAGCGCTCGTCAGAATTCTCGGGCACGACCCCCGGACTTCTGTCCGGCACAAATTATCCGCATTCCATATCTGGATAACATGGTACGGGAAACGCAAAGTGGATCACGGTTTCGAAAATAACCGAGCAAACGAGAGTAAATGAGAATTTCTTTAAATACACATGCGCGACTGAACAAATCTTTTCTCCTCCTTCACCGGTGTTTTCCATTATGCAACCGAAACTTTATCCACCATCTCGTTTACTCACTGTCGTCGTATTTCTACGCGCTCAACACAGGGACGAGTAAGGATGCGCAGTTATTTACGTACAACCTTACAAGCACATTCGTAGCGGTGGGTAGAAATAGGAAGACAACAGAGAGAAGGGATGACACCAAATAGAAGAGATAGAGCGAGAGGATAGGGAGGCGAGAGAATGGCGAAAGAGCAAGAGGAGGAGAAGGCTATAGAAGGCTGGACAGAGCACGGGCCTGTCCCATGTGGGTTTCGTTAATTAACCGAGTCTACCGAGTTCTATTCCTCGCGTTATATTACCATCCACTCCTTCTCTTTTGCTCCATCTCCCTCGGTTCCTCTAACTCTCCTCCGCCTCATCTGCTTCTGCCGGCATTGCTACAGGACCGTTGATGCACCTGGGGGTTGTGGAAAACGCTTGCAACTCGTCTTCTCTCTATCCTCTCCTATCGTGGTAGATCTATATTTCTGCCGTTGTGCATTTACTCTCGATGCATTTACAGTATTTTGCTCGCTAGTGTGCCGCGCGCTACCGCGTTTATTTGTATCTTCATGGTCGTGCGGAGATATTCGAGAACGTATATGAAGAAGTTCCTTCCCACACTTCTTTGCTTCTAGATACAAACATTGTATATGTACCTATACTATGTAGCTAACTACATTCTTGACTGTATTTTGTAGAGTTCTCTTTTCATGGAAAAGAGGATCCTACAGCAACAATATTATATTTTTAATGATACGAAGAAATGTGTATATTGAAATGAAATGAGATTTCATTTAAAAAGTCGTTTGATCATCGATTTAATTGGCTATTATATCACGCGTTGGCGTTAATCACATTTTACCACATAGTTGGCAGATGAGAGATGCAATATGCGTTGAATTAATTGCAAAATACTAATTAAGCGCTTGTCTCGGGGAATCAATCTACAATAGAAGCGTGTAGATTTTGCACAAAACAATTTCGCGTTTCGCGTAGAAAGTGATTTATAAAGCGAGACGTAGTGATCGGTTGCGGCCCTCGGAAAAATACCATTTCCCTGTACCGCATCGAGGGGAAACAGGGAAAACGAATCCATTCTAGTAACGTAAACGACCGATGAACGTGCGTAAACGGTACACAGTACATTTCTCCCATGGAAACACCCACGATAAATCACAACGATCGACAAAAACTTGACGATATATCAATTAGGTGCAAGTGTGTTCCACGCGTCGATTCTCAATTATTATATTCTCATCGCCACTGATTTACTGTGGTATCGACGGCAAGCTTGCGGCAGCGGCGTGTGTTGTTGTTAATTAATCGTACGTTTATTTACCATGTCGTGCGTCGCCACCGCCCTTATCAGCATTCTCCTCCTATCGCGTATCCCGTATGGCGTATAGCACAGCACACGATTTCGCCACAATCGATGAGTAGTTAATCAAAAGTCGTTGTATTTGCGATTTTGATTTCATCGCATGGTGCTGGGTGCATTCCCTTGTCTGCCATTTGCGTGTCTATAAATAAATTCACATTGTCGCGTCGTATTATATATTATTGCTGCGCAATGCTATAAGAATTTAAGAATTCATGACTTTATTAATTACGGCAATTTCTAAATAATTAGTAAATTTAGCGTAAGTTAATTAATTTAATTTAATTTAAATTAGCATGATTTTAATCGTAGTGAAATTTTTTCCTTGATTTCATAAAACAGTGGCGAGTAGAAATAAATACTCGAATTGCATGGGATTAAGTAGGAGAGCAAGAAGAATGAAACACGTAAGACAATACTTGATGTATCCGTACCGAGGAAATGAGATTTATATTAATTTCTCCAATTGTTGCGGTTGCGACCATAGTTGTCGACGCCTCGGTATAACCATTTCCTCTCTTCCGCCTCTGCAATCCCTGATAACCATCCGATTTGTCTCTACCTCTGCCATTTACCTAAGGCTTTCGTCGAATGGAAATTTCAACTCGATACATATCTCTGTATTTCGGTAGATATACGTATATATTATATATAACCTTCAATTGTTTAGAAAATTGCAATGACTAGGAAATTTTTCGTATTTGTCGCAAGAAATTATATTTTTTCTTTCGTATTTTATTTCACGAAACTAGTGGAAAAAAAATAAAAATAAAAAAATATTGAAAAAAATTGAAAAAATATTGAAAAATATAAAAAACTTTTGTATATACATATATTATAATCATATGTGAAAAATGAATATTTCTGTGTTAAAATTAAAATTCTGTAGAAATATATATATTGTAAGGGTCTTGAAAGTTCCAAGATCTTTTTCTCGCGATTATTTATACGACGAGAATTATGATGCATATATATATTTGAAATATATCTTGGAATTAATTTTACCGCTCCTGGGAAACAGCATTTTTAAGATACCATTGCCAAATGTTCTTTGAATTAAATCCCCACAATATTCGACATCTTGTGGTTTATGGAATTAATTATTTCCTTCGATAGAACGTGGAAAATATTGATAATCGATGGCGCGCCAGAGAAGGCCAAAAGCGATTATCTTTCGTGTTGATAGAACGACGCTTGCATTCACGTAGGTGGGCTTGACTCGTAACCTGGATACCGATCGTTAACTGTTTGACCCAATTCCGAAGGCTATAACACCGCGCAATATGTACAATAACGCGGCAACAATTCAATTCTCGTTCGCGTAAGAGACTAAGAAATCTACTGGTACAACAAAGAGATGCCGACAAAGATGAAAGGTAGTATATCCATCACTGAAGAAAATTGATTAAAATTCACAATTCATTATGGCATTTGCTCTTTAAATTCAAAATTACACATAAAACGATATAAAAGGATATAACACACGCAATATAAATATCCACGTTTTTAAATGTTGCACTTTTGTGTGGATAAGAAAGAACGCGATTTAAAATATTCAAGAAAAATATTAGCCATCAGTTTTAATTATCATACTTGACTCACTGATCGTCACGTTAAAATTTAAAATGCGCAAGTTTGAACATTACATTATTTATTATTATGCTAATGAAGAGAAAATTTTCCTCTTGAATGTAAGAATCTTTTTGTCGGAATATATTATTTAAAAAAAGTAAGACTCTAAGATAATTATGTTGTCGATAAAAATGTTACGATGAATATATATATATATATACTTTTATCAATAATACATAATACATATTTTATCAGTAATGCTTACAAAGTACTATACTTGTAATGGTATCGCCGTTATGGTATATTTATACAGATGCAATGGTGCATATTGTGACGATCGCGTGCAATGTTGTTTTGATGCTGAAACAGCAGGTTGTTTTTTTGATATTGTCAACCAATTTTACGTGGCTATTCGACCATGCACCGCGCCACGCACATTCTTGGGGTTTATCACTAACCATAGCGCGGGCTAAAAGAAGAATACCGTTTTCGTTTGTGGTCAGTGGATCGCGAGCCGTTTGTTCGCTGTCTCATGAAAAGCAGTCTGTGAAGCGCGACGATTCGCGAATGCAGAAGCTCGTAAAGCGGTGCTTCCAACCGCGCGCCGGTCCTTTATGATCCAGTTAAGTTTTCATGCTTCATCGTCGTCGTTTCCTGCGAGAATAATATCCCCCGGCATTACGTACGTACGTACCTATAATGCGATATTACCGCCAGAAGCGCGATAAGCGTAGGCGTCGTGCACACGGAAGATTAAAAATAATTACGCGATTAGCCAGCTGATTCGTTCATGCGATTTACTCGCGTCATCAAATGCGAAAGTCATTTGAAGCAATTCGTTTGAAAAATTTAAGACAAAAAAGGAAAAAATTCTGTCGTATATACCTGCTTCCCGTTAAATTCCAAAGCACCGCGTTTTCTTCCACTTGTATAGTTGTATCCCTGCACCTGTAACAATATTGTACATCTTTATGAATTTATTTTTCAAATTTTTTGTGTTTAATTATTAACTTTAATCAATTATTAATTAATTATTAACTTTAATCAATTTTATTAATTAATATTAATAAAAATTGTTAAGTAGTACACAGGATAATTTTTTGGTCTTTAGCTACACATGCGATAGGTTGCGATAGGGTTCGTGTTTCGGATTTTTTATCACTTTTATAAATATACAATATAAAAATTATTATTCAGTGATTCTCGTACATATATTTTAACATCTTTAGAAAGTATTTGTAAAATTGTGTATTTAAAAGAAAGAAAAGAATAGAGAAGACTATTATTTAATCAGGTATTATTACTAATCTTTTCGCAGAAAAAAAATATGTACAAGACACGAATGATCCATTGCATACCATTGCATATATGCAAAAACGGTTGATATTAATAATTAATAGTTAATAAATATTTCTCTTTATGCAATCACAGGAATGTGATGAATTGATAAACTCTCTGATTAAAGATTCCATTTGTATTCATCAAAATGATATATATTAAATATATTAGAATTCAAATATTTTTCTCATTTTAAACTGTTTTAAAAATCTGTTTTAAAGATCTTTAATCTTTTTTTTTCTTTTTTTTTCTTTTTTTTTAAAGAACTTTAGAAAAAGTGTGCGAGACATATTTTGCGTTGTACTACAATTTTACCGTGATAAATAGAGGGTGAAAAAAATCATTAGATCTTAACATAGTTTTATGATTGAACAGAATACTTTAGAGATCAGTTGTAACGAACGTAAATGACGATTTACTTCTTGATTCGAATAAATTGCTTTATCACGAAATTTTAGCGAGACCCAACGACAACGGGCAACCGTATAACAACACCATCATCATCGAGCCCAAGCTAACACACGACGTTGTCATTGCGCATTACAATAGGCGGTGCGTTATGCAAGCCAGTCACGTGTGTCGTACGCTACAGCTCTAGGACCTTCGAGCTCACGCATGCATACATGTGCTGGCGTGAAGGTGGCACGAGGATACAAACCTGCCTTTGGATTCTCCCAAACGGAATTATTGTCACGTGTTCGAGTAAAAGACACGTTTACCGTCGATTGTTGCGGAATTTTGTTGCGGCGAGAATTCTCGTACCCTCCGATAGAGAAATGATAATAAAACTCAGTAAAATGTATAAAAAGTAACATTAAAATTTTAAATAATGAAAAAGATTCACGCTTTCTTTCTAGAAATTTGCTGGAATTTAATTTTATTGAAAAGAGAATGAAATAATAAAAATATTTTTAAGTTTTGTTCCAAAAAGGATAACATTTATGTGCAATGTTGAATGTAAAATATATGTGATATTTATTGGAATATGTATCATTTTCAAAATTTTTGAAAGATATATTATGGATTTGTTTTTCATTTTTCTTTTCAACATTAGAAAGTACATTTTTTTCTATTATAGTCTCATTTGATGATAGACAATATTAATACAAAACTTAAAGTCTTCTTTTTTAGATTTCTTCATTCATTATATTAAGATTTCATTCATTACATAAAGATATAGTTATAAATTTGAATAATATTTTGAGATTAAAACTCAGCAAACTATATTGGCTGATGATCAGAAACTCACATTGGACAATAAATTATTAATCTATAAAACTATACTTAAGTATGAACTTATGGAATCCAACTCTGGGGATCGAGCAGCGACTTTAACATTGAAATACTTTAGCGTTTCCAATCCAAGGTTTTAAGAATTGTTACCAATGTACATTCATCAACAAAATGCTTCAGAGTTCTTCGCGTTCTGTGTAGAGTGAAAGAAGAAATATATAATTTTAGTAAAAAATATCACTCGAAATTAGGCACTCATCTCAATAAATTAGCAAAGAATCTCCTCTCAAAAAGTGAACAGACGACAAGATTGAAAAGATTCAAACCTACAGACCTTAATAATCGTTTTAAGTGCTAAACAACCTCTACACATTCAAAAAAAACTTAACTAATAAAATTAAGTTAAAAACGGAAAGAAGACCGTTACCATTGGGCAACCTCCTCTTTGTCCTAATTAAGCAAAAAAATTTACTTATTATCCTAGGATAGATTGTAAATGTAAAGCATAGGAGAGATAAAAAAAAATATTTACATTTGTATATATACTATGTTGAATTTTTACTTTTTTACTTTTCAAATGTAATTTAAGCGACGAATCATCTATGGTACGAATAATAATAATAATAATTATTATTATTATTATTATTATTATTATTATTTATTTATTTATTTAGGATTTATAAACGCAATCTTTTTTCTATAATATTAATATTTTGATTAAGGATTTTACTTGAACTGAACGTCCACACACTGAATAGAGATTGCATATTGCCGTAACACATAGCCGGCGCTATTAGTATGCAGCAAAAATGAACCACATCCCCACCGAGAGGCGAGAGGAAAAATTAGTTTTATCCACGTCAGGGGCATCTGATATACACGGCACGCAGCGTTACCTACCGGAAGCAGAGATGGAAACATGGAGGACGGCGTCGGAGCGGCGTCGGGGCGGTGTCGGGGCGTAGTGTAAAGCCCCCCGGGGGCAACAATTGTGCATTCATCGGGGCGAGGGGCTCTAATTAAAACGCATTGTTTATATTCTTTGCAGGAAGCGCCTCGCTGCTCCTTCGCTCACTCTCCTCCCGCACCGTTTCCGAGTCATCTCTTCTACCTTCCCTCTCTCGCCACACTTGAGTTCCCAGGGGTTCTCTTACAGAAACTTTCCGGTAACTCGTTAAAGATAATGCGGGACGAAAGTCTGGTTAGGCGTCTACCTGATCCCCTTTCAAACTGTTAGCGTAAACAATCGATCGATTCTACTTGCATTCTCGCAGACGTTCTTAACCAGTCAATCCTACTGTTCGCTCTGTTAAATATTCTCATATTGAAGAGGCAAGGGAAACTCTCAAAAAGGGGATGTTATCTTTCGTAATTTTATTGACTTTTATCAAGTTAACACTCTCATTCTTAGAATTTCGGTATAATTGATAGAATATGGGCACTCTCTCTCTCTCTCTCTCTCTCTCTCTCTCTCTCTCTCTCTCTCTCTCTCTTCTTCTGAACGAGTTACAGGTTTCCGTTACATTTCTCTCAAAGGGAATTCTACAAATTCTATTCGTGTAAGAACGATTCAGGATCGATGTGTTCTGAAGCGTAGAGCCTTCAACAGTCGATGTACTAGTTCAGACTTTTCGCACAAATCGCTTTTAACGCCTCTGTTAACCATTAAATCGATACTTCGATAGCTGCACAATCCCTAACAGGATATAAGCCCTGCCGAGCGGAAGCACCGATTTGTGTCGTTCTTCCGACTTGGCGTATCGGTATTCTCGGAGACAAAGGTAGCCGCCAATTACCACAAAATAGGATGCAGGTGCAACTGCGAATTTCATGCACGCGCGAATGGGGAAAGATGGTAGACGTGTGTGGGGAAATGTCAAGGACCGCGCGAGATCGGGAAGAGAGGAACGGCGAAAGAAAGAGAGAATGCGAGAGCGAGAGAGCGAGAGAGCGTTTTCACGGCTAGGAATCGAATTTGCCGAGGACCTTCATTTCGTTCTGTGTAACTCCTGCGGGCATGTCGTGCGCAGACTGCCGAGATGGTCGGTAAAAGAGGAAGAGAGGGAGGGAGAGAGCAGGCGCGCCGATCTTTCGTTCGTTCCGGAGGAAAATTACGCCCCGATACAAATCGTAATTGTATGTAAAACGAGCCTGCCGTACGAGAGATACGACCGGTCATATTTCACGTTGTGCGCGGCAGTTAGCACCACCGACGAATATTACCGGCGTACTTTCATCGGTTCGCATACTTGTACACGTGCGGTAACGATGTATGTTGTACACGAAAATGTTGATGAGAAATTTGCTACACGAGAACAGTTATAAGCTTACTTGTTTGAAAAGTATCCAGGAATCGACCGTGTTTTTTTTTCGTTTTCGTTGCGTTAAAATTTTTCGCAACGTTCGACATGTATATACTTTGTAATTTTTTAAATCGTGAAAATTTTGTCACTTTTCGCTAAGATAACATCGTCAATGTGGATTAGTTTGAATAAAATTTGATTACAGATTGATTTATACATTAATAATGACTCGTAGAGAGAATGATTTAATATTTAAATAACAGTATGATTTATGCATGACCAAACATCCTGTAATCACAAATATTCATGAGTTAATAGAGGACTGAGTTGTGTAATAACATAAAGATTAAATTAACTCCTTTTATACGATTTTCGTGACAGAGAGATTGAATAATTTTTATTCGTCAAAAGTAATTACAATAGAAACAAAGAAACATTAATTTATCTGAGTAAAACTCGATGTTTCTACTGTATAAATACCGATGTAATATTCCAAGAAATTAATTAGCCTTTAAAAGTAGATAGTATTCTAGCTGTGAAACTTTCTGCATTCAATTACAGAAAGACACGACTGCGTAATATCACCAAGACGTAGGTACATTTGTACATACGCGAATTTTCACAAACAATAGTCATAGTCACGTATTAAAACTCTTTAAAATTTTGTAATAAACGTTTTGATGGGAATAGAGAGAAAGAGAGGGATTTAACTGCTATTTACATAGAAATACATATGTAGACATAAGAGGGTGAGAAAAAGTATACACGCGGGCTTCTAATAAAAGTGGCAGAGTCTCCCTGCATACTTTCCATCCTGCCTTTTCACTAATGCAACGCAACGGCCACTGCCCTTTTCGCAGGTCCGTCCTGCCTTTGTACCCTCT
>NW_017259225.1:1159343-1163687 GCF_001594045.1 Atta colombica | reverse complement strand
CCCCCCCCCTCCCTCCCCCCCGCCCCTACTACAAGGGCTACAAACTACGTCTCGTTTCTCTTTCCCTCGCGTCCGCCGCGCCGTGCCGTTTTTAAGTCCCCGGAGGGGAGCTATCGTGTTAACAAGCATATTTTACATTTCATTGCAGCCACTTAACGCGCTAACCGTCGGCATCGCTTCCAACAAACCGGGCATCGCGTGGCATTTCGCACGCTCGCCGCTCGCGCGCGACACGTGCAGGCGAGCTCAATTAGAGAATACGATACGACGTAATTGGGGCCTAATTATTTCAAACGGCCGTCCGTCATGGTCGGGATCGGTGTTAGCGTCAGCTCGGTTTGTAATTATAATATAAAATTAGGTGATTTTGCTCTGCGGGCTGCGCCGATTAAACGGCTCCATTCCGAGCACGCGTAATTTAACGAGTTACGATCGCCAGAAAAATTGGATAATCCACTTGCCATATGCACGATACGATAATATATATGTGTGTGTGTGTGTGTGTGTGTGTGTGTGTGTGTGTGTGTGTGTATGCATGTATATATAACGAGAAACGCGCGATAACTCGCTATCCAATACGTTATCTAATACACTTGTTTCAGTTATACAGACAAAATATATAATTAATTAAATTGACATAATTGACACATTGTATACTAATTTGGCACTTTAAGCACTTTCGTGACCATTATTGTGTTGCACTAGATGTATTTGTTGACATTCGTTCGCCTTTTTCATATTTACATCGACAGTAATTTACATGAGTTAATCAATAACAACATTCTAACACGGGACGCGGTTATATATTAATTAAATTTTCGATTTTCGTTTTACACGTTCAAAACTCTAGAATTGAATTAGCCACATGCGCGCTTTGAAAAAGCTGCTTTGTAAAATTTTATTATAATTTTGATACACAGGTGCGAATAATTATATTTACGCTTTATACACATGTTATGTATGTATACATGTTACTCATGATGTGAATTTTCGAAGAGCACTTTAGTGTGACTATTTTCCAGTCCACTATAAATAATGCATGTGGAAGCGATGCGCGCGATTCATGTTCGTTGTGTGTCGTTTTCATGAAAACGTATCTGTGTTACATAAAAGCACTATCGCAATTAGCTTTAATCTTGTTACAGCATTGGGTATCAATAGTTCTCGTGCAGCTCGTTGCAATTATGCACCGACTGGAAATGCAAAGCGAGAATCGTTGCGGAGTAAACGCCTCATTAAAATGTTATTTCGGCCGAAAATCACGAATATTTTACTTAATTATGCGAATGGGATCCGTACCTAGTACAACGTGTGTTATATACTTATGTACTTACATACGCACATTGAGAAAATTATATAATATTACGCGATTTACATTTGTGAGTTGTAAAGTAGATAGAAAAGCATAATCTCAGAAGAGATTCGCTTACAATTAGAGTTTATTAACGCTAATTTTCAGAGTCGACAAATTACGTTAGAGCTAACAAATGCTTAGTTGTGTGTACTTATTTGCCTTTGCACATAACATGCAAATATACGAAAGGAGCGATTTTGCTGAAATATCCAAATATTGTAGATACGAATCTGGGAACAATTTTGTTTATTATAATTTTGTTGGACTAGCAAAATAATAGTGTAGGAAATCCAAGCATAATGAGCGATGCTGCAAAAAGTTTTGACATTTTGGCAACCAGCTTGAACGTTTTACATAATTATTTCGATAATCCAACAAAATTATTTTCAAATTTGTATATAATTTGTAGATACGCGACAGCAAAATCGTTCTTTCCATGTAGTTTTCACATTTGAATACTCGATAACGTCTTTCTCGCGAACAAGGGCGTAAAATTCACGCATGTTACAGCGGTAATTAACTTTGCGGATGCAGAAGCTGTCAGTTAGAAACGTCCTTCAGTCCCTTGGAATCTAAAATACCGACCAAACTGCACATCGAGACCCATATTATGCGCATGAATATTTATGCATAAAGCCGGTCGGCACTGTGCGGAAGAAGAGGTACAAACACATAAATATTTATATCAAGCCGCTCGACGCGCGATTTCCTCGCAAAAATTGCTATACGCGGCGTACCCTCTTGCCTTAATTGCTTAATCCGCTTTCTGTATTAAATCCCGTGCTGTAATTTATGCGCGTGTTATATTACAGCAACTGCAGGACGCCGCTTAAATGTTTAACGTTAATATTTACGTTAAACGCCGAGAATTGCTCGCTCGTGACGCGTCATACAAGCACTGTTTTATGTGTACTCGCGATGTAATTTTATAAAAAAATAATACATTTTTTAAACTGCAGTAAAATATTAAAATATAGTGTATACTTGACAGAAAACATCTATACTGCAGATTTGCAACTGTTTATCCAATTGATATCAATTTTCTTTGCATTTTTCATCCTCTCGTAGCTAAAATTGATAGTAATAACAATTCGCGTTGCTTGATATGGGTCGCATATTGACATTTGGATGTCCAAAATTTCATCGTACAATATTCCGTACTCAATGCCAATGGAAACGGGCGGCATGGAATAACGGAGACACGGAATAGCGGAAAACGCCGATGGGTCAATGACCAAGCAAGGGGATGTAGGTATGTTCGGTTGAACCGTAATATCAAACCCGCAACACATCGAGTACCCCCGAAGAGGTGTAGGTTACACACAAGAACCGCTGAGAATGAGCTTAAAGTGGAAACTTACGCTTTAGGTGAAATCTATGAGAGCCACATGGCGGGTGCTCGTGTGGAAACGTTATCTCCAAGGACACGCGAAACAATTTTAGTTCGCTTGCACGAAATAAAGGTATAGTAAATATAATAAATATGTTTTGCATAACACAATATTATATTATATTTTTTCATTTTAATCTGTTAATTAAAAAAAAAAGAAAAATATTTTTTTTTATTTACAATTTGAGACAACTATTTCAGCGGGCTAAATTTATAATATAATATAATATGCATAAAAGCAAATGCTTTTAACAGAAGGTAGAAGCAAAAGCATGTAGTTTAAAATAAGGGTGAAAACGTGACCTACGTTTCGTATGAGTAATCTTGCTTTCACTGCAAAACATGTTCTTCACATTTTGCAACATTTGTTTGCAAATATGCTTTGTAATCGCTTACAAATTCTACCATTTTTTATCTGTAATAAATATCGAAAAGTCTAATTCCGTATACACAAACATATATGCACATACAGAATCATGCTGTGTATAATTCATACCTGTAATTTCACGATTTGCAGAATAAATAAAAATATTCATACCGTTGTACTTGAAATTAGAAAAATGAAATTTCCGATATCTAACAAACTATTGATATATGTATAACACTAAAAAATTAATTAGAATTTGATAGAATCTTTACGTCCTATAATTTTAATAATCAAGTGACTCTCGTGTAATCACGTGCACGATTTAAGTGAATTAGATGATTGAAATATTGACTGTCGCTAACACAATGTAACTTTGGACAAGAATAATACTTTTATTAATACTTTTTTACTGCATTGCGGAAAAATGCAGTTTAGCCAATGATTTACGGCCAATTGCCCATAATATTAAAGATCAAATTATGGGAGATGACGGAGGCGGCTGAGAAAGAAGATGGTGGTCGTTTGGCGAGCTTGGAATACGACAGCATCGTTTGATTCTCGCGGTAGAAAACCAAAGCCCTTCACGTATTTGCCAAACGTGCCACCGGCATACGAATGCGACCACCGCAGCAGCAGCCTCTGCCTACCCATCTATGATGCTCTCTTCTCTTCTCTTCTCTTCTCTTCTCTTCTCTTCTCTTCTCTTCTCTTCTCTTCGCCCATCACCATTCCTACTCCGTGCTCGCGTGCGTGTTTCGCACACGTGTATGCTCGCCTACTGTCGAGACACGCACGGCTATCCGGACTGCAGTCGCTCTCGCACGGTTTATCCACAGTCAATAAAGGCGACCTGTCAGCATGAATACCAAAAGCGGGGTAGGTAGGTATAGGTCCAATGTGACGCCCTCGCCACCGAAACTCCCCCTTCGAGCCAGAGGTACCTACAACCCCCCCGTGGGAGGGAGTGCACGCTGCTGTGCTGTTGCGAGATTTACCGAGGTTCGTACATCATACGCACGTGCGTGCTCCAGCGATATCGTAAATACCGAGATAGGCCCTATATTCGTGTGCGTGTGCGCGTGAGATTACGAACGTGTGTGGAAATGCACGGCCATATTCACAGCTCACGCGAGTAGATTCGCTGCGACTCACTGTGCCGAACACGTTCTACAAAACGTTCTACAAAAGTGTCCAGGATTCGCAAAAGTATCTTGAACTCTTGTGTGAGCGTTG
>NW_017259225.1:1145043-1159243 GCF_001594045.1 Atta colombica | reverse complement strand
TGATAGTGAAGAAGAATTTAATTATTTCAATATTTTTATAACGTGTATTTTTATGAGATCGAATAAGCGACTGAAAATTTGAAATGTAATAAAGTAGAAATTACGAGATAATAAGTGCGCGAGTTTTATAATCTGAGTTGTACGTTCAAAAATATAGTTATTGAAATATACAGTAATTATTAATAATGCCGGAAAATTATGAGTGATTGTCTGAGAGGAATGCAATTTAACATTGACATTTGATACGCTACAATACACACAATTAGATTACAATTCCAACGCGAATCAAGCACTTCAGTATGTAATGATATAATATTAATGTGAATTACACGCCCTTTAATTAATAACTATAATGGCCGGAACCGTCAATATCACGTTGATATTTATCATTATCTCCATGAAAATTCTACACAATACTAATTATCTATCAAGTTATTAATTCACTTACGCAACTCTCGATACGCTTGCAATTTCATTTTGCGCGCTGCTAAACATCTGTCGATTATGATTGAAAAAAAGAATGTGTTACTGCTTTCGATATTAGCATCATGCGTATATTTATGAGAAACCAGTACTGCGTGCTAGATATGTCTATCGGAAGAACATATGTAACAAAAGAGCCCATTGACCGATGGCGAGAGACGTATGCTTTCCTTTCACGAACCCTTATCTTTAGCTAGGACTTTAAAAGATAAAGAAAACCGTTTCAATTTCCCTAATGCTCGCAATCTCGCTTCTGCATCTCATCCGATCCTCGTTTTTTCTTCTTTTCCTTTTCCTTTACATCGTCAAATCCCGTCACTTCGCTTTATTTGTCTTCCGCTTGCCTGTTCTTGCCCTATCCCTTCTCCCAATGGAAGCTTTTCCACTTCCGCATCGTCGTTTCCGCGGCTTTTCCGCTCTCTTCCTTTCTCCCTCCCGCTGATATTTCTCCGCGTTCGTCCGGCTCGCTCTAGTTCGTCTCAATCTGACGTAAACCTGCGGTCGACCCCATCCAACCTGAGGGACGAGAGAACCTTCTTCAGATAATCCGTGCGAGTCCGTAGTTTCCGGATAACACGACAAAGGGTAGAAACAGCTTACCACGATCCTCGAGCCTTCAGGATCGGTGAATAGCGAAATAGGACTTCTTCACAAATCACGACGTGATTGTTCACTAGATTAATGTTGGCTGTAAATAAATGGCTTGTCCAAATCTGCTGAGTAATGCGACAAAATAACATTCAGACTTTAACATTAAAAGTACGTTTAACTCTAAATTCGTTAAAATGGGTATAAATGCAAAATGCGAAACTGAAAATGATGACTAAAAAATGTGCCTACATTATTATTATAATAAAAATGTTGAGTTTCTTACTTAAATTTAAAAAAGTTTTATAACTAGATATCGAGAAAAATGTTATGATTTATTTTATAATGTCGCAATATGATTAATGACATCTTGCCGATTATCTTGTGCAATATCTTGCCAAGACCATCAGTCGTGTTAATTCGAGAACTGTATAATTTCGGAATACGTCATAGATAAAGTCGATAGACAGATAAATGAGATATGCGTCTTAATACGATCCGAATAATTAATCATCGTAAATCTTTAAAGGAGGAATGTTAAATGACTATTATTTCATCTAATAGTGCGGATCCACACTTACCTAATTTATATTCAATTTTCGTTATCTCTTATCTTATTTCAAAACTGCTAAATCTTTCACTCTATTATTCGATAATTATTTTAAGATCAGCATGCAACCTCGTTGCGATTTAAGATCGCGCAAGAACCTTGTGCATTTGCATACTTGCGATCACGTGTTTGCGACGTTCCTGGAGTTTGCACGAAATCCTGTAATGTAATTTCTGTAATTAAGCGTAATTGATCGCGTTCTCTAATCGTGACGAGGGCACCGAAACGTATGTGTATCCTAATCCTTCAATCTATTCTCATTTGGCATGCGTCACTCTGTAAAGTCTCTTTACAGCACCACTAGCTTTTGATATGCTGAAAGTAAGAGGATACTTTCAACTCCGGAACTGATAGCATTTTCAGTTACCTACGAAATGTATAAATTGACGAGATAATTCTTGAGATTTCTTTTTTTTTTTTGAAGTACCTATAGCAAATGCAATCGATAAATTTCTTTAAGAATGTACTGCTTAGGAGAGATTGGATATCGTAAATACGGGTAGATCTTCTTCGATGGAAGGATTGCGACTGGTAGGGTCTCTGGGACACTAAGCTTGGCTAATGAAACGAATATATCATCGTGGTCGTGGCCAAATCCGTTTCTACTATTACTACACACGCCATTACATCCCTGACGCCGTGCGTTAAGCGTCCCATTTAACCTTGTCTAAGCTCCCTGCTAAAGCGTATGTAACGCGTTTGCAATTGAATCCCACCAAGTTACATAAATCTGCAAAATTGTATCTTGAAGCTAAGTTGACTCTCTTGTTTAAAATTGTGGCGACGTTCGTTGCATCTAGACTAAGGCGTTCTGACAATAAGAAGCAATTAAAAAGTTTGTAATGAGTTTGCCACATTGTTTACGTGATTATAAAGCGTGAAGAATTTAACTAGAGAATCGAAAATGTCATTATTTATGTATCTGAGATCTGACTTTTATTTTCGATAACAAGTCCTTTGTTTTACATTTAAGACTATATATATAATTATGCAAAGGATAATGGCGATTATTTTGTAATATTATGCCAACTCTTTACGATTATATAATAATTCAAGAAGTTTAGTTTTAAGTTATTTTATTTATCTTAGCTTTATGAATAGTTAATATAATTTCCGACGTTTCTTAAGTTTGTATTCTCGTCTGTGATATCCTGGAAGTTGACGATTTTTAATTAAACTATCAGCAACACAAGTCGAGAACTAAGTGGCCAATGAGCAAAAGCACTCGCTTCTCAAGCGGCTAGTAGTAACGGATCCTTAACGACCGGCCCAGAATTGTTTGCGCCGCTGAAACGAGTTAATGCAGGAAAGTCTCGAAGGTTACCTTCGGGGGTAGGCGAAGGCTATGCAAGATAATACCCGACCGTCCCTTTTGGGACAAAATCTCTTCCGAAAGCTTCGTTACGTTAGGATGCGCTGCGGTGAAATTACCAAATTCCTGGCAAAGTATAAATAGATTTTTTTGTACAATCGAATTTGCAATTAGAATAAAATTGAAATTGGAATTAAAATCTTAAATTTACTTGTTAATATTTATTAAAATATCAATCTTTAAACGTCATTTTTGTCTCTGTTAACAACACTTGCAAATAATAATGATGTTTGTTGCAACAAATTCAACAAGAGTTCATGGATTGTTTAATTTATTTGAATTCTATTTAATAAAATCGATTATTATTATTTGTTTTTAACAAGCATCCGTCCACGTTGCGATAATTTGAGTAAACGTTGAAAAGTCAATATGAATATTTTCCATAATTTATTATTTCAATATAACCGTTTTAAAAGCATTTTAGATATCGACAGATCTCGATAAGTTCTTCAATCTTCTTAGTGTATGCTTCAAACTACCTCCACAGTACGCTTAAACTCAATGATTGTGTTTGTCATTCTCTGCTTTATTTATTAGAAAGGTTCAGGACTCAGAAAAATATTCCCGACAGGAGGCGGAATTGCATAAGCGGAAAGTTTATGTAAATTTCTCGTATAATTTATTATTTCAACAGTAAAAATTTGCATAAATCATGCAGTCAATAAATAAGGAAAGTGATGTGTCTTTACTGATTTCAAATAGTTTTCGAAATTCTTGTAAACTAGGCGAGTGCAGTACTAATTGGAAAGCACTTCTGATCTACTGATTCGTGCCACGTCTTCACCAATCCTAACTTCTCAATGCTATATCCAAATTGCTGAAACTTCTCTCTCAGTTACATTTCTAAGCGAACTTTATCAGCTGACGCAATTATGAATTCAAATGTGAGAGGTCAGAAACAGTTACTTACACACATTGCGTTAGTGATTAAAGATTTGCATTACAAATTATAATGATATATATTGTTTAGTGAATTATAATTAGAATATATGCGCGTGCGCGCACGGGTATGTGTATGCAAGTATTATATGATGTTGGATTAAGTGAACGTAATATCTCTAAATAGACTGAAACTAAAGAAAAAAAAAACTATCCTTCATCAACTTTAACTTTATCTTTTATTTTTTAAATGGAAATGGAAAAAGTAGAAATTAACGTACTTCAGTAATATAGGTTTAAGTTCTCCAGAGAATAGAGTTGCGTAAATTGAGCATGACTTTTTATTTAGTAGGAAAAACTTTTGGAGCAGTCCGTGCAAGAAGTCTAATTAGGAAAGATATCGACAATTCAACTATTTAGTCTCTTTTTATATTATAATGTTTCTTTGGAAAAAAAGTCTTGCAGTCCCTGAATACTTTAAATGTAACAGCGTTTCTGGAGGAAATGCCGGATGAACAAGATAGAGTTATCAACTGGGAAAAGATTCATTATTTAAATTATCTAGAATACAATAATCGTCGCATAAATTCTCATTATCGATTGAGTCGCATAATTGTAGCGCGATGTCTTCTGTAAGACAGGTCGTATTAAATGTGTTCATGTAGCATGAATTATTGTATATTCAACTATAATACTATGATTTATGTGCTCTTTTATTTCGTGAGTCTGTGTTATTAATCATATGTTAAGTATTCTTAATGGTCGGACAACATTCGGTGCATATGGGGAGGGGGAGGAGGGGGGACGGGAGTTGTCAAACATCTGATAATAATTTGATAATCTCATCAAGTTCATTACTTTTAAAATTTGGAAAATCTAATTCTGAATCACCTTGATTTGAGATCTATTTAAATTAAAAAAAATTCCAATATTTAGTCCTTAAAAATTTTCTTATATAATTTCAATATTTTAGACACATGGATAAAAAAGATTTTATTTTAGAAACTACTGTGAATTTAAGAGATATAAAATATTCAGAAAATATCTTATCCAAAGCGTATTATGTACACCTTCTGTTCTATTTATATTGACGTTTCACGTTTTATTATTTCAGAAAATTGTCGATAAAGAAACAAATTATTTTAATACAGAAGATTATCAAGGCTTTGAAGTGGATAATTCGCGATATGAAATAAGAGTGGTGTACATATTTCTTCTTTCGATTTTCGTGGTCGAAATTACCCAGAGATGACTGAGATTTTTTTCCTCGATTTTCGACGAGCGGACGTCGTCACTCAGAATATGGTAATCGTTGACCGGCGCTTGATGTTCCCCATCAATCCGCGTAGAGCACGGCATTCATCCTCGTATCTGTCGTAGCTGTCGCGAGTTTATCGCCGACAAAACGCGGCGACGCTCGTTAACGACATGAAATACGGTCGGCCATAACGAAGGGACTCTTTTCGAGGGTTGCGGAGGGGATGGTGGTGGCGGCGATATTTTCGCTTTCGTCGTTTCGTTCTCCCGCGCCCCGTGTTTCACTCGACCTGACTCGACCCGATGCGCCGCGATACGTTATAGGGCTTTAAAAGAACGTCGTAATGACCATTGGTCGACGTTGATTAAAAAAAGCTTCATTCCCTAGCGGGGACATGTGCGAGGACACTGCGTATATACTCAACAGTTTGGCATGTGTTTAAATACAGACTTCTGTTTCTTTATCATTGATTTAAATTAGCTTACATTAATTAGATATCAACTGAATTAATACATATGTATATAACATTTTTACTCGCCATTTTCTCATATGCCTATATACTACGAAACTCTACAGATTTCTTTATGGTTCACTTGATCAAGTGAACGGGCGATCAATCCAACTTCTCGACTTGGCAAATCCTATTTCACTTATTATAGATAATTGATAACATCAAATCCGATCTCATAATCGGACAAGAATTTTAAGCCGCAATGTATATCGTCACGCGGTCTCACGAGCGTTGGGATTTCCACTCAGGATGCTTTTTAATAACATTAGCGCGAAACTCCGTCCGTTGTCCGCTGTAATCTCGCGGCAACTCTCGCGCGCGTCGTTTTATGGCAATAAAAAAAAAAGGAGAAAGAAAGAAAAAAGAACGTTAAAGTCTCCAGTAACAACCACGAGGAGAAATGCAACGAGGATTGTTATACCAGCTATACCATCTCGCTGACGTCGCGTCGGCGAGACTAGCGGAAGGGAATTTAAGCCGGGGAGGATAATCCGCGCTTTAAAGCGTTAGAGCAATACTGCGCTGATACTTCTCACTCGCTTGCCTATATTTCGCTCGTTCGCGCTTGCCACATTCATCGACGTATTCACACCGACATTGGCATTTCGATGTCCTCCTTTGTATCAGAGTGTAACAAAACGGTGCACGAAGGTCGACCTAGCTTTCTAAACGGGCAAGCGAGTCGACGGTAAGAGTACAGGGGAGTTTCGGGAGGATAGATTTTGTCGATCGCTTGATATCGATGTTCCTTTTTTGTAAAGCCATAGAAAGATAGTAATCGTTCTGTTTAAATATTTCATCTTTTATTCCATGAAATATTATAATATTATAATAACGAATTATTTGGAAATTTATTTTCTTCCTTCTCTCTTTATTTAAAAAAAAAATTATTTGAAAAACGAAATTTTTAAGTGCAAATTTAACTTTGATTTATTCAGTTGTTACATTTTATTATTAATAAATTAATTATCTGTTGATTAAAGATAAAAATATAAAAAATATAGAAATATATATTATATAATGATTATATATAGGATTAGTTCAATTAATACTTTTGTGTATGATATTTTTATAGCAAAAAAACTTAAACAAGCTAATTATATAAAACGATTTTCGTAAAAGAATCATAAGAGTCATAAGATCAATTCGTAGCCGATTAACTTTCTCGGCGAGGAGAACAATGTTCGAGAAAAATTTGTTGACGTAGCTCCACGATGTTATCGTACAGCCTCGTAAAAAGCACACACGACGGAGAACTGACATGGTGGCCGAAAGAATTGCACGAGGAAGGGCAGCAGGGGCGAACGAATCTGGTTATCGGTTATCCATAAATCGAAACTGAACGAGCTGACCATGGTAGATGGGTCATCATAATCCGAACGGACGATGCGTACCAGCATCGTCGATTGAGATTGCTCACCGTCATGAGAATCGTGGTTTTGTGAAAAAAATTATGAAAATAAGTAAATGTGAAAATGCACCTGTGTATTACACGCAATTATCCAGTATTATCCAATATTTATAACGTATGGTATTTTCACCAGCCATGTAAAATCAGCACGTTCGTAATATTTGCGAATATAAAATAATTTTTACTGCTCTTTACTAATAATTAATTTTTCCTACATTACATCCTACATTATTATTATACATTTTTGCTGTATCATCAGTTGCAAAAGTTAACTTCAAATCTTTACTTTAAATGTAAAGTCGTATATATTGGATAAATGATTTGTAAATCATTCTTAAATATCATGGCTATGATATAAAATTGTTTGACGTGATAGACTTGATATAATATAAATAATGGGATAATTTGTATCATTAGACTTGAATTCTTTTCATTCATTAATCTCTTTTTCATATTTTTGTATTTTTAGATAATTAAAATATATCTACACCCCGAAATTGTACAGTAGAAAATAATGGACAGAGGTTTAAATATTACGAAAATTAATTCCTATAAATGTATGACGATGTTAATAGGGGATACAGAAAACTTTTCCTTAAAATACGACATATTGTAAGCTTGCACGAGAATGAATACGTATACATTATTCATCCAGAAATATTCCACGGGAATAAATCGGACGATGCATGGTGCGAAAATCATAATGAATTATGCTTACACCGCCTTGATATGAATTTGACGTGGGCGTGAGCTCGCGCAAGAAGAAAAGACGAGTCGACGTTTATTCTCGAAATATTCGTCCGGATATTTTGCGTTGTACCACCAATGGCGAGCGCGATGGTGGTGGCGGCGACGGCCGCGGCGGCGCGGCGTCCGCGTCGGAGAACAAATGATTTAATGAGAGAAGGGCTGGAAACCCGACAGTAGCAGCCGACCGGGAAATGAGAGAAGGAAAAAGAGACACGAGGTAGCAGGGAGTGCGAGTGAGACAGCGAAAATACGGCCTGTGAACACACACCGCGTATGAACCCTCTGATGCAGCGAAATACCAATGAAACTCAGGCAAAGGGAGCTCGCTTGCCTGCGTACAGAACTTTTCGGGACAATTCTGCATGTTTTCTCTCTCGGTTTGGCTATTATGCCTCGGATAACATTACGCGTGACGATTAATGTGAAGAGCTTATTCAACAACGTTTTATTCTTAGTTACATCGTCAGATCGCAAATATTTGATTTTCCTCTTTGTCTCTTACTTCGCCTACATCATTATCCTCTCCGTCGAGTAACCGATCGAGCTGGAGATATTCCAAATGCGAAGCTTTCAGAAATGTTTGGATTGGGGCGATGATGCTTGTATCCGCTATTCCTAGTAGGGATGATAATTTAACCAGGTTGAGTCACGCGATTACATTCAGTGGGATTGTACGGATCTCGCGGATCTAACTTTACCGCGCTTTAAATGAACGCGCCTCGGTACGTGATGAAAATTTGAGATTCGTTAGTGCGACGAACGCCGCGAGCAAGTTTCGACGTGTCAAGATTAGACGTGCAACTTTTAACCATTCTGTAGCAACTGTTTTACGGGATAAAAGTTTCTTTTCTCCTTCTACTTTACAAAAAGGAAAAAAATAAGGAACAAATGTAACTCTCTTTTTTATGATTGTGTTTTATGTACGCATCTTCCATCGAGGTCCGTCGTATTATTACCTGCCAAAAATTTCTCCGACAACGACAGCATACTTTTTTACGATGTCAAACAAATTTCCGTCTCGACTCAGGCGAGATCTCTTACCAGAGACGATAGCGTACCGATGCTCAAGCAAAAATCCGCAAACGCTCGAACGAATCACACAACTTCGCAAAATTCCCTCTTGGAAATCGCGACGGGTGGTACTGTAAAACTTTTACGACACGCATTATGATGCGGAGCGAAGTCGGTTGCGTTTGTAGAAATGTAAAAAAAAAAGAGAAAGAGAAAACGCATAACATACGATGGATCTAACCGCGCGATAGTTCTCGCAACAGTCGCAACGCGAGATTTCATCGCGCGTAAAGCGAGCGTTATGATTTTCGCGCTCGACGTTTATTGAAAGAATTTACAACGACAAGAACTTAATAAAGGCCGCAACGTTTCCTCCCATGAAGTGCTCGAATGAATGGTGAAAATCCTCAGCGCTAGATTACAACAGGTGCACGTTGTCGAAATTACAACCTTCGTTACAGTAGGGCGAGAAAAAGAGAAAAAGAGTAGAGAGGGAGGAGGGAGGGAGAGAGAGAGAGAGAGAGAGAGAGAGAGAGAGAGAGAGAGAGAGAGAGATGTTCAAAAGGACACCGGTGCAGTAGATCGTATTCTATTCACGAACAAGTAGAAATGGTACGCGTATGCACCGCCACATAGCAAAAACGCCTATGTGGCCCATGGATGCTCTCGCACACTATCCATCCACATACAGAAAATACTTCCTAGTACAGCTATTGTACGTCCACATATACCCTGTACTTGGGTCCCTACCTCGGTTTAGCGACGGTTTATGTCATGGTGTGAACGCAATGTGTACATGTTTTATGTCTATCCGTTACATGTTTCTGCAGAGCGGTTCACCTAACAATCTCATTTTAATTTTAAACGTGTATAATCTTGCGAGGGATGTAGAAAATTATTATAATACGCGGTTATACGCTGTTACTAAATTACGAATGTAATATGCTTATGATTATGTGAATTGATCGTATTTAATCATATGCATTATGTATATTTTTCCCAATGTATAAGGTAATGAAATTAAAATATTATTTTTATCTTACGATTAGAATATCATCAAGTGTGACAAGATTCTGGACATATTATTTAATTTTGATTATTTAATTAGTTTCTTAGTAATAAATGATATTTTTAACAACATAATAAAATTAGAAATTTACATGATTATTATTCAAATATAGAAAACTAAAACAAGTATATTCGAAGTTATTATTTAAGTCTAAAATATTTTAATAATAGTAATTGAAAAGTCAAAGAATTTATGTGCAAATAAATTCGTTCAAAAATATAAAATGGTTTTTTGGAGTGTTAAAATTAGTTAAAATATAATATATAGAAAACATGTTTACTTATGTTAGTCTTACTCAGTCCATTAAAATAATAAATAAAAAGATCCCTATAAAGATATCCTTAATATTTAAATACCCCCTCAACGGATAACAAATATAAAATAATTCTTAATGATAATGAAAGCTACATTCTAAGACTAACATAAAAATTAATGGTGATTGTCATATCGATGCACATTTTTCATTAATATGCAGCAGAGATCCAATTGAAAAACTATTTTCTCATTCAAAGGCGAAAAAGTAGAGTCAAAAATAAAATATGTAAAGTCAATCGTGGATATCTAGATAATGTCAATATGCAATGAGACTTAAAAACTTATATGTGTTAAAATGTTAAAACGTATTCTAATCTGATGGTGTATAGTGCAAATGAACTGAATGACTTACAAAATTGTCACGTAGAAATTATCCTCCAACATGTCCTGTTTTATGAAGGTAAAGGTTGTTTCAATCGCCGATAGTTTATGTCGTACATTGTACGGGTGCGGTGAAGGGACTCGTAATAGGAGCGTGCTACCGATGAAATTAAAATGTAATTCCGCACTTCCCGCGTTGCACCCTCGTAATCTCCGCGAGTATTCCCGGGTGTCACGACGGCGAATACGTACATCACGCGGGGTTTCTCTATGCTAGAAGGGGAGGTGGCTCTTGGGTCCAGGGGTGAGACGCGAGCGAGTGGGTGGCTTGCGGATTCGTGAGTGGTCGGGAGGGTTGGCGCCGCGACGCGACACGTCGCGCCGCACGCTCGAGGAGAGGGTGGCTACCGAGTTACGAGCGCGTCGGTCCCGGATTATTTGCATATTTTAATCTAACGGTAAAAAGTCGCGCGCAACGCTAGTTTTCCCATTAGTCTACGGGGGTGGGACTTTAAACGTAAACGCGCAATATTGTACATAACGTGCTGTGAATGTAAAAGAGCAAATGTAACACGATTTTATAATTTAAAAGAAATCTCTGAATCATATCATATTGAACTTATTAATTATTCGAATGCCAATAAGGTTATAAAGATCTATTACAGATTATATATATTAATTTAAAATATTACATATATAAAATATATTATTATGCATACATATATTTAATTATATATTAGGTATATACTAGGTCAGAGAAAAAGTTTCTTCGTACTTAAAAAATTTTATTGCAAAAATTTTTTATTTATTGCAAAATTTTCATTACAATTATATCATTCGTTAGAGCAAGTTTTAGTTTTAAGAATCTATTTTTTAAATTGCGGTATGATAATTTTTTGAATCGCAGTTATGAGCAATTAAAATTAGAATGCTCCTTTATTTAATTCGCAAATAACTCAGTAACAAAAAATCATAGGAATATTTTTAAAAAATGATTTTGTAGGGAAAGCTTCGAGCTTTCACGATAGATAGTTGAAAATTTTTGTAATTTTTTTTTTGGAAACGTGAGAGACCCTCAAAGTGAAAAGAAAAATTTTTATCTTTTTTAGCTCGTAGTTTTTTTTTAAATGTAAAAATTATCAAACTCACAGAAACTCAAAAAATATAGTAACCTTTCGAAAATAGAGATTTTCAAGCTTTAAAACCCTTTTTTTTTTTTTTTTTTAATTTAAATTTCGTTTATTTTTGAGGAAGATATTATATATACAATTTTGAATTAAAAAATACGAAGAAACTTTTTCCCCGACTCAATATAAAGATGATGAAAAAAAAGATGGCAATAGTATTTTACAGATGTGTTATTAGTATGTAAAAACATTAACTTTTTAAACAAATCTTTATTTTTATTTAAAAAATAAAAATTAAAAAAAATTTTAATACATTACTTTTTAAATAAGACGGTTAATAATAATAAAGAAGTTGTTGTTATGACGAAACAATTATAACAATATTTCAGGTTTACTAAATGAAATGTAAACTATTTTCATCTGTTCACGTATTTCATTAATTGCACACATTTCGTTAATATTCTGTATAACTTTCGGTAATATGATTAAATGTCACCGATTTCAGTTGAAACTAAACAATAATGGCGATCTCTTTCCGTTATAGCTTTTATGATTTTTATGCTAACTCGATTTGTATGAAATGGGAAATCGTGCGACATGGTATCAAAGTATTTTCAGAAAATTTTTCCAGGTCGTTTCAATTTTCATCCAAATCGACCGATTACACCTATAGCCACGCATATGAAAGTAATTACATTTTTGGGACGCCATCTGGAAAGACTGCTCGCGAAGGACACGAAAATTGGTGTTATATATACTGCTGTATTTCGAGAGAGATAAAATTGGAAACCCCACATTTCTATCTCATATTTTTTCATGACTTTAAACGCTAATAAATGATTATTTATTTAAAAATTGTGCACAAAATTGTATTATGCTTTTAAATAATCTCTATATATCTGAGGATATCTGATGATATTTAATAAACAAAAAGTAACATTTCTTCTATTTAGAATTTTTTCTAATTATCGAAAATGCCCTCACGTTTGATATTTCTAAAAAAAATATTATTTTAATTTTCATCTTCAAAAGGACGCATAGCGTGTATCTCTAACTATCGAAAGGTCTAAATAATTATATGATTACATATTTTCTCTGGCTGAAAATCGTGATGTGGGCGTGTACATGTAAAATCATATAAAATTATACGTATTATATAGTAATCTGTGTCATACGAATTGACTATAACGACTCTCGTGTAGATGATGAAGTGGAAGGGTGCTCGAATGAATCGGTTTATGTTGTGACAGGAATGAAAATATGGTTCGATGAGCATACCGCCACCACAAATACGGAGGAAAAAGGGGGAGTCACACAGTGAGGGATCAACAATATAGTAGTGAATATGGTGAGTGAATGATGTATTAAGAGAGGGTTTCACTTTTGCAGGCGTAAAAAAATCGAAAATTTTTTTTTTCCTTATTTTGACTCTTACATGTGTGTAAAATATCCCTGTAAAGGAATTTTTTTAAATTCATAATATTAACGGAGCTATGAACTCAAATACGTAAAGGCGCATCGGGGCCTTTGAGCGCTTACCAGTGCAAATCGTTGTATATCAGAATCATCAAGAGAAGCCAGAATAACTCGGCGATTGGAAAACTGATGGAAAATGAATTATATGAAGAGGAGAAAGGATTATTACATGGCCCTGTATATTAAAATGCACATTCATTTAATTAAAAAATATTTTTTTTACTGTTTAAGCATAACATAATTTTATGCAAAACTCCTATTATTCTATCTAATAATAAATTTTCTTTAAAAAATTCATATAAAACTGAGCTAATTTTACGGCCGGCAAAGGTGAAACCCTCCTTAATAAAATTAAATTCTATCCTTCAATTTTAATTATAGCGTAAGAAATATTATATAAAAAGAAAGTAGATGATTCTAAAACCAGTTTAATATCACTGCCAACGAATAAATTATAACAAATACAATTAATTATTCGTATCAGAAAATTTTGTCAAGATTATTATCAATATTATTATTAATATTTGTACAATTACTTTGCATATCTATATATTTAAATAAACGTTAATAAATTATCTAACAGAAAGGAAAGAATTATTTTAACCACTTAATTTATATATTATACAATTGTAACTCGTTTAAAATAAATCACAAATGAATTATGATGCATAAAAGCAAACAAATCTATGCATTTATAATGTGCTTATATTTATTATTATGGATATTTACTTGCTCTCAGTATTTACATACTTGTTTAAATACTGTGCCGAATTAATAAAAGATGTGTTAATCGAATCGTAAAAGTTTCATATTATATAAATTATGCATTAAAATATATTTTAGCCTCTTGAAGGGTACAATTTTCTTCTAAACAAATTATTGAAATCATAGATCATTTATCATAGGTTTTCGAGGTCGTTGATTACGATTCTGATATCAGAATTACAAAATAAATACTAAATAATAAATAGAAACTTATAAGAAAAAATCAATTTTCCAAATTTTCGGAAAAACTAACA
>NW_017259225.1:1137744-1144943 GCF_001594045.1 Atta colombica | reverse complement strand
GTGTCTTTTTTTTTTTTTTTTTTTTTTTTGTTTTTTTTTTTTTTTTTTTTTTTTTTTTTTACATTAATTGTTTATATTGTTAATAAAATTGCAAATAAATAAACATAATTTTTTGAGTAACAAATTATTTAAGATCAAAATTTAGCGATTTTTAGTAATTAATATCTCGATAACTATTGCGAAAATTGCAAAATGGTAAAGAACTTTTCGAGTTAGTTTAGTCTGCTCTATCTACACACAAGCGCTTTGTCAAAATTTACCAGATACCCTATATATATAAATCAATATCCTCGAAGAAATTATCACAATTATCTGCTTGAAGATTGCTAGAGTAACTTCCTAATAACATCGAAATTTTGAATATTGCATATTTACTAAGGAATATATAAATATAATGAAATAATTTAACCTAAAATGTTAATATTAAAAGATTTCTTTGATTCAAATGTAAATAAAAAAATCATAAGGCCAGAAATCAAACGCAAGTTATGTCGAATGTGACCCTTCCAGTGAGGGTGATTGAGAACACAAGCAATTGTCCAATGCAGTTTCATAGCTGAGTTGAGATAAACTTCTGGAAATTGTTATAGAAGAAAAAAAAATTTTTTTTTAATGGACAATGATTAAAGAATACTTACCTCACATCTCCAGACGGGTCACAAACCTTGTACAATACTCCAAGAGTGCAAAATTCGTCACATATTAAAAGTTGAAATTTTTTGAATAAAATAAAATAAAACGAACAGTTCTTGTCGAATTAATGTTACGATGCATAATAAACAAAATGTAAGTAAGACGGTCAACCTTAAAAACAGTTTGTATTACAACTTCTTAAGAATTTCCTGATAAGCAAGACTTAAGGCGTCAGTGTTGATTTATAGATAAATATACTTATTAATAGTTAGAATAAATGAATAATATTAACTTTTTATTTTATTTTGATTACTTTATTTTATTTTATTAACTTTTTATTTTATAATCAAATTTCGTTAAAAAAAACTAGAATTCTAGTAATCTTTGCAAAAATTTCAACAACGAACGTGTTATTACATTTTACTTAGACTTATACAATTACACACAATTACGACAATAGACATATCAAAAGTGCAAATCTAATTCATATATTTAACTTGTAACATAATATAAATCGCGATTGTATATCAACGATAATAAGTTGATCTATCATATCTTAGTCCATACAACATTCTACTGGGAAAGCCATCCAATCTAAATCCATTTTCCGGCATGGTCGACAAATTTCCGGCTATCGAGCACCCTTAATTGACGGAATATATCACTAGATCGAGACTCCACTATCATAGTGCCACGAGACATAATTTACGGAAATAACGTGGGTTATCCACCCATCCATAAGGCACCACTGCTGCGACAACTGTTCTTTCGGGTTTTAGATAGGATCGGAAAATCTCGAGATTTATGTACGGCCATTTCTCCAAAATCTTTTTGAAATTTTTATAGATATTATATATTTCACATGCGATAGATCTTCCGTAATTTCATAGAGACCAATAAAAAAGTAGAGGATTTTTATTTATATTTTTTCAATTGAATTATAATTTTCTGTTTATATTAACTCTTGAATACTGCTTTAATATTGGGCTTTTTCTTAAAAATTGTATAAGATATATTATAAATTTAGAATATCTAAACATGGCATAGATAAATTATTTTAAAAAAAATTGAAGAAAATGGTACATGCATATTTGAGACACTGTTTTTAATCCATATGTATACGTACCGCATACGAATGTGTGGTTAATTCTATGTGCGATTAAAATTATAATTTAATCTGAAGGAATCACATACGCGCAACCTATTTGTAAGGGTGCGTAGCGTGAACGCGGTGAGTTTGTAACCATAAAATTCCGAGCGCTGACAGAAATTACAAAACGATGCAATGCCTTCGGTATAGTTTCTACACTTCTACCTCCACACCGCGCGCTTAAATAATTCATACTCTCTCGTGTTGCTAGCATAATATTTCCCGACCTTTCCGCGCCGCAACGTGCACACTTGTATGGGACGACGGCGGAAATGTGCCCGAAGCATACATAAAAATGTACGAGAAAAATGTTGTCGCTCACAGATAGTATCATTGTTTGCGCATTAGTAGTTTTGCTTATCATTTCGCGTACAGAATCATTATTACAATCAGTTTATGACACAGCCAGTAATAAATAATAATTGTAATAAATAATGAATTTATTAATGGATTATTGAGTTGTGCGGCCAAATATTTATCAGCGCGCGTTTCTTCTTGGAGTCGTGTTCTATTAACTCGTGCAAGGCACGTAATTGCGAATTGTTCGTTCTTCGAGAGTTCGTAAGCAGAGATTCTCTCCAGTAATGAGAAGAGCGCATGATACACTCGAATCTTCTGAACTTACCGCTCGTACGACTACCTAAATGCAAATTCTTTATGAAAATCCGACGTGCCGCGAAAGCTGGTAAAAAGCAACGATATTGCGAAGTCGGTTTACCGTGTATACCAGACTCGTGAGCGCGCCTACGCTTCCTAAAGTGTTAGCAAGAAGGAGTGTTTCCTTTCTTCGTGTAGGCAAGATTCCCATGGCAGGGTACGCTCGGCATACAAGCGCGTATTAATTAAGTTGGCTTCTAATTAATGCAGAACCCACTTCGACCGCGAAGGATCGCTTAGGATGGAACTTCCCTTTAAGCTGTAATTACATTTACGGTACACGTGTTGGTGTATATCCGTCGGCACCTCGTGCCGTACAATATGAAGCCACCGGCACCGTCCCGGGTCTCCTCTCACACCCTTATCGCTCGCACCCTTGTCGCCGCCGTCGTCGTCGTCGTCGTCGTTGCTGTCGCTGTCGCTGTCGCGCCCTTCTCGACGCGACGTTTGTGCGAGTGGATATTTGTTTCGTAGCCGCGAGCTCAGTTTCGGTTAGAAGGACGCGCGCGTAAGAATATTCATCGTGTGCCCTGAAAATGGCATCCAGGCCGCACCAGGCATTTTCCGCCACACCGCGAGTTGACGGCTCCACGCGGTCGTCAGCACCGAGAAGATTCGCCGACGAACGGCGCACGTGCTCATCGGTGCGTTAAATAGATCATGCGAAAGGTATTCCGATTCGGTGGCGCGATAACGTCAACCTCGTCGTGCACGTACCAACGATCACGTCACTCACCATTTCTCTCTGTTAATGTCATCGTTGGCGGATGATCGTCGACGAAAGTGTGCGTAACACTGGCGCCAGTATTTTCCGTTTTATGATTTGCATTTGTAATTTTCTTCCAACTCGTGCAATGTTAACTTTCCTCGCGATTGAGAATATTGACTCTCAGCCACTGAGACTGTTTCTTATTTTTGTTATTAAAGTGATATACTAATGAGGCTGACATTATCCTTAACTGTTAATCCAGCTAATATTGTCCGTGACCGTAACGTTTATAGCGGAAGGAAGATTGTAACGCTCTGCACGTACAAAAGAAATTAGCGAAATTGGATTATTAACCGCGTAAACGTGCGCGTTTAATTAGAGAGAGATGCAATTACATATGCTCTACTGACGTTTTACTTCAATGCCAAACGTATAGGCTAGTTGTTATTAGAATCATAAAGTAATGAAATAATAAGATGAAATTTTGAATCTCTATTTTATATCAGATTCGCATTACAACTGAAAATGTTATATTTACAAGCTTATTTAAATAAGTATTTAGCATAGTTAAGCAAAAATATTTTAAATCTTAATAGAGAAACATGTGCTCTACAAAGTTTTTTTATTAATTATTATTTAAGAGTATATACAATATCAAAGACATGGAGAAACAATATTTTTATTTAAATGGTATTAACAAAAATATTTCTTGCGTCAATTTAGATTGAGAATTTGTATTCAAATTCTCAATCCGATAACATTTACAAGTGACTCCATCAAGTGAATATCTGTTTTTTCTCGCACTTTTCGAGTCTTTTTTTGGATGAAAAGACATTTCTGCTAGTTACCATAGACACGTAATAGTATCGCGCGCGGAGGGACCTCGCAAAGGGCATAATTGTCAGATAAAAATTCTTCTCTTTGTGCTTTTTTTAACGATTTACCTACACAATGAAACACAATCTCTTGCGTACGTGCTAGGCAAGGAAAAAAAGATACAAACCAGAGAGAGGGGGAGGGGGCGGAAAGAGAGAGAGAGAGAGAGAGAGAGAGAGAGAGAGAGAGAGAGAGAGAGAGAGAAGAAAAGGAAGCGAAGGGGAGAAGACAAGGAAAAGTGGAAAGAGGAAGAAACCGTGGTTATTTACAGTTTCTCTCGTATACTCACCGCGGGTAAATACCACTTCTTTCCAACCCTCCTGTCTGCGACGCCATGCTCGTTTTGACATAAAAACTCTATCTCCCTTCGCAGCATCACTATCGGCTCTCGTCGCTAGTTTCAAACTGGATTTTCGCGCCTCTATTGCCCCCCCCCCCCCCCCTTCCCCCCCTCTCTCTCTCTCTCTCTCTCGCTCACTCGCTCGCTTTCTCTGTCTCTTTCCCTTTCTCTTCATTTCTTTCTTCGTTCGAGCATCATCGACTTTCCGCTATAAAGCGCTTTGGAAACTCATTCCTGTTGATCTTGTTCCGTCGGGTTCCCATGCAAAATTGCTATACGTGATTCCGCATATGTACGTGACTACCATAACAGAGTGACAATTACAGATAAACGCAGTTATCAGGATCATATAGTTAATGTTTTACAACATACACTGCGGCGAAACTAGTATTTGGTTGTAAAATCAACTTGAGAAGATTTCTTTTATCTTGCGACTTCGGTTGCCAGTAAATCCACAAGAAAATCACGTATTAAATTTAAGCGAGATAAACGTGTTAATGATTTTCTTCCCCGCCCTCAATTTCGATCTTTCGATTCTGGCACGTTACCACGAAACTCATTCTGTTCAAGCATTATGCGCTTCTCTTGCAGAACTCTTTTCAAGCTCGTTTCAGTTGATCTTGTTGCGTCGGATACGTGACCGCGCATACTATAGTTGGACGATAATCCGTCGAAGAAAAAGTTATATGCATAATCGCGCATAGCGAAAAGATGGCGTTAGGAAAATGCAAGAAATTTACGAGGATTCGATAAATCATGTATATAAGGAAGCGCATAAGAAAGATTTTATCTATAATCGAGAGGCTTGTGCTGTTCAAAAGCAAACGCTTGCAAGAAGAATCCATCGACATTGATTTCACGTCTCATACGCTTCTTTCACGACCCAGTTTTGCAAACTAGTACACGTACGTATTTTACGACTGCGATATTACAACGATAATTGTTAAATCCTGCACGTACAGTTTTCTGCAACGGTGTAACGGGCGTGAGAACGCCCCGAGGAAAATTCTTTGCCACTTTTTATATAATTACCGCGTTACAACGAACCAAATCAGAAACGTGGTCCGCGAAATTAGGTGCATACGAAAGGCAGAAAGGCTTTTTTGCGTTCTGAATACGAGTGCTCGAAAGTGGTTGCCTGTGTTACGCCGTATCGCTACAGGAAATTGCTATTCGCCTACATGTGACTATATCTGCAGATATATATTTCAGAAAAAAAACCGTAACTATATACGAAACGACTATAACTATATACAAAATATCATATCAAAACGGAGATTCGAGAAAAAACATGCAAAAATACAGGATTTCCATTGATCAGAAATTCAAATCACGTCAATATTGTCAAAATTCCATGATGCTCTTTTAATAAACACATTTTTTTTCTCGATTTTATATGTATTATAGGAATATTTTAAAGAGATATATACAATTAAATAACACACATAATTATATAATAAAGAATCAAGTCCGAAAATTAATTCTTTTATATTACAAACTGTTTTAGCAAAAGGAACATTAGAAGTAAATTTCTATTATGACACATTGACTGTTACATTATATAAACTTATATGTATATTGTTAAAATACGTATAATACATCTTTAGATTTTATATGCATTTTGATTTAATTAAAGTAAATTTTGCAATATTTTTTTTTAAATCTAAAAAAAGAGATAATCACATTTATAATTAAGTTCAACTTTTTATGAAATAAATATACGTTTATGTCTATTACATCGTACATTTCGTAAAAATATTTTAATTTTAACAAAATTTGGTTGAATAATTGTTAGCGAAAAATGTATCAAATTACGTAACTAATGCACATTCATTATCGTTCGCAAAGAAAAATCATATTCTCGCCTTTTGCGATGTGATCTGATTAACGGTATCTACCGAGTAATTGTGTCGGTAATTAGCACCCTAAAGTGAGCACTTTCATTTATCAAATTGCGCTGTCAGCGATAGATCGTTAATAATAGAAAAATGTAATAAATCACATATAAAAATTCCAATGAACCAAATTTTTATTTTTATCGTTTATCTGCCAATTATGTGAGATATAGATATGTCTGCTAATTTTCTTTCGCTAATTATAGCTTTCTCAATAGATCTCAAGATAATTAAAAAATTTACTGATAAGGCTTTTAAGTATACACTTATTTAATTTTAAAAAATAGTTTATTGTTAATTCCAATTTTAAATAATTTTCAAAATTTTCATCAGTTTTAGATTTAATTTCAACAATTTTAATTTAAAGTTTAATATACGAAAAATTGTAAAAGATAAATTTTTTTAATTAAACAAATTTTGTAATATAAAAGAACTTTATTTTTTGCATTCAAAAATATCATTACTTTACTACATAGTTTTTATTGAGTCATTTTAAGAGAATTATAAATAACCATATTAATGAGAATGAAATTGCATTTGAAATGCTAGGACGCATTAAGCGTTCTTTGTATCCACGGTGATTTATCGTTGAAAGATGTCGATACCAAGGACGAGTTTCTTTTCGCCTCAGAGGATAGGAAGGAAAAGTTTAGTATTCGTACGAGACGCTTATGTACGTCTCCGTTTCTGTGTGACGGAATTTAATTCTCCAAAGTGCTGAGGCCGTCGTGATCGATTGCGTGAGCTCGCGCTATTTCTAAACTGCTTCTTACTTTTGATAGTCTTCCTAAATAAAAACAACAATCGTTTGATACAAACGTACAATTTCGCACATATTGAGATAAATCGAAACTAGCTTGTAACAATTGTTTCAACATCAAATTAAATTAATACGAATGATACATAATAAATAGTTAAAAAAAATAAAAGATAATTTAA
>NW_017259225.1:1127726-1137644 GCF_001594045.1 Atta colombica | reverse complement strand
GTGTGTGTGTGTGTGTGTGTGTGTGTGTGTGCGTGCGTGCGTGCGCGCGTGTGTGTGTGTGTGTGCGTGCGTGCGAGCGTGTGCGTGCAAGTATATTCTTCATTATGTATGAAGGCTGTCGTTATTTAATTCTTCTCGGGAGAAGTTAATATTAGTTTATAACGAATGTGTAGTCACGTATAAAGGTTCTGATTGCATTAAAATGTTAATTAATGAATAACGATGTAGATGTGATTTCTCATTTTATCTGACACATTAATGGAATTTTAATAATTTTACATTATATGAAGATCAGATATCTGATTATATCTGATCGATATCGAACATCAAACTGTAACACTATAGATGTGAGGTATCACAAGAAAATAATTATATCAGTGGGCCTGCAAAAATCTTTTCATTTTAGTTTTATGAGAATCTTTTATGTAAATAATTCTTATACATTTTTTGTTACGCTGAATTCTTTATTTAATGTTATTTGAAGGTCAACGAATATGTCTGTTTACAATATTTTTAAATTTATAATATTTTTAAATTATCTTGTAAAATTAACATCACCAATATAATGCAAGTGATAAAATTTATGCAGCAGTTGCATATTAAGACATAGAACACGAATTTTGACAATCATATCGTGGAACGATATAATATGTGTGCGCGCGCGCGCGCGCGCGCGCGCGCGCGCGCGCGCGCGCGTGTGTGTGTGTGTGTGTGTGTGTGTGTGTGTGTGTGTGTGTACAAGAATATGTGAAGTAACAAACCGAATTATTGGAATCGACAAGGGACTTCCGTCGATTGGATTTTGCTAGCCACATCGTCATATTTGCTTTTTATTTACGCCTCCGCTTTATAATCGTTACGATATGATATTTCCTGATAGCTTTGTGTGCTTTTTAAATGGGAATTCTCTCAAAACTTTGCACTAAAGGAGTGCTACATCAGCCACATTAATTTTAACGCTTTAATTTCTACGTCAGCTTTAATTTATATCACTGCTTACTAATTATCATTATTCTTTTAAAAAGCTCTCCTCTCTCTCTCTCTCTCTCTCTCTCTCTCTCTCTCTCTCTCTCAAAGCAAGTTGACTATAATAAATGTAATCGAATATATAAACTACGAATAAAACTGTGCTTCATTAACGCGGTAAATTCTGAAGGATATTATGCACTAATGGTATACAATCCTTTCTATTTCCATTCTACCTTAATTGGCTTATTTTTCAGTGGTAGAGTCGAGCATTCTCGAGAGTCTCGACAAGAATTTCTGTGGAAAAGAGGGAAAATGAACGGGAAAGAGAAAATGTTAAGAAGACGCAATGGTGAATTTTGCATATACTTGTAGTTTGGAGTGGTTAACGATTTCCGTGAGTCGACGATGCGAGCCATCATGGTACGAGTGACGAGATAAATCTATGTAATTGCTGGATCAGAATCATGCGGTCGATCCCTATGTAAATTAATATGCTTCGTATGACCGACGATTTAGTGACGTGTTCACGACGGGTCGACGTAGAGTGTATTTAGTAGTTCGCATAATTAAACTCCTAGCAAATTCGTATTTAATTTCAGATATTAACCGTGGCTACAACATATGTCACGTATAGTTTACGCTACAATATCAGTCTGAAAATTACAGTTTAAAGTGAGTTCTGAATTTTCAGCAAAGTATATGATATAATATATTCATTTTAAATTAAACGATAACTTTGACTGGGAATACAAACCAATCAGGCATAATATGTCAAATTTTCATTTATCAAAATAATTGAATATTCACGATAATTTTATAATTTTTTAACATTACTATATATATAATAGCTACATTATTTTATAATATTTTAACATCTACATATTCCATTTTATAAAAACAACTTTTTTATAAATTTTTTATCACGTAAATATTGTATTTAAATATAATTATTTAAATGCAAATTATACATTTAATGCCAAACTCGCTAATAAGTAAGCTTACTGCCGTTTCGTGCTATTAACAAGAAAGATATTCACATAATCCAACAGTTTATCGCATGCTTTAACTTATTGGCTCTCTGTTTGAAAGGACTTATAGCATCACAGTTTCAGCAAATACATATTTGTTCTTGTCTAGAGATGATAGGTAGGATTCAGAGATATCTCTCCCAATTGCCTTTCCTTTTGAGCGCTTATTCGCTAACTCGGCAGCTCACGCTTTTAGCTCGGATGACCTGTACACAAATCCTGAAAATCGAATTTCGTGGGTTCTTCCATGTCGGGTATCTCCGTCTGTTAGATACTGTGGAGCGAATTTGCGAAAATCAGATTTCCTGGGTCAAGTGCAATTCGAGCATCGCTCGTTCGTCCATCTCCATGTAAGTGTTAGCCATGATGAATTTGCCGCGATTATTCCATTTGTTAGCTCCGATAAATCAATCTTTTTCTGCATCTTATCTAGAACTTGTTAAGTTAACGTAAAATTAAAAATGACGAAAATAAGCAATAAATAATATTTTTTGTTCGTGTAGAATAAAAATTCGAAATACTTTATTAATCTTCTTTCGTTACAAGAATTATACACAGAAGAATTTTGAAGAATTTTTTACTTTTCAATGAAATATGATATGTAAATGATACTATTTTTAAATCAAAGAAATTAACGTTTAGAATACGTGAATATTTATTAAATAGTAGGTAAGGATAGATAGATTAGAAAAGAGAAAAATTTTAATGTTTAAAAACATATTCTTTTACTGACATATATAAATTACCAAATTTTTTAAATTCATTGTTTTTTTTCTTTTTTTTCTTTTTTTTAATATGATCAGAATGATCAGAAGATTTTTATATTTTTGCGGAAGAAAATTTGCCGAGGATTTACACGTCTCGCCTATAAAGTTTTCGGAAGTAGCATGGAAATAAGGATGTTCAGTATAATACGATCGTACGAGTCTCTTACTTTTTATAAACGCGGTTGCAATTTAACGACTCGTATGAATCCGTTGCCTGATAGGGAGTATGCAATAAGCACTACATATAAAACATTCGTGGACAAAAAGTATTCGCGTCAGCCGGTCATACATAAGCGCTCACACAATGACCTGCAAGAGTGCAGTCGTTATTTTAGCGTGTCACACGTATTTTATGAGACCGCGTCGTATACACGCGGCCTGTGCAACAAATAATATCTGGAAAGAGAAATATGATAACGCGAGAGAACTGCATCTTTTTAACCCTTCTCATTCCGCATTGTGCGAAGATTTAGAAAAGATATGGCTCTTCTTTTTCCAAAAGGATATGCAAGCTTTCTCTTAAAGCTGTGATTACAAAAGATATGCCTCTACGAGGCATAGAATTGGAAACGTCCTAGTTTACATTGCTAATTTGAGCTACTAACTAATCAAAATGTTTTCTTTATGAAAACTCTGAATCCTGATGAAATCAATATAATATTCGAAATATGTAGTTCTTGTGAGCACAGTCGACAAAGAAATAATCGATTTGTAACGAAGTAAAGATTGATTACGTTTCAAATTAATAACTTTTAATTTGGGAACACACGGAACACTCGGTTATAACTGTATGATACGTGAGAAGAAATTTCGCGAAATCCTTCATCTTCTTTCAATTAACTACATTTCGGACTTCAGCAGAACTGCCCTTCATACTTCACTAAAACTTTTCCAGGTAAAAGTGTGAACATATACGAATACATAAATTACACAAACAAGAAGTCACGAAACTTCGGCTCTTATCACAGCCGTTGATCCGCCACGCACACCAAGTCTCGAATGAAGGAAAAAGTGGACCAACGATCTTTGTTAAACTATTGGGTTCAGTCGTCGTATAGTCTACTGGCTGTGAATTTTGAGGAATACATTTTCGTGACGCTTCTGAAGAAGTATTGTATGGACGAAGTTTGTACTTGGCGGAGTTCTTATTCTTGAATAATAGCTTTGTAAAGTTAGTCGCATTACGTCCAATTTCCAAGGAATAATTTTAAGTTCTTGATCCATATTTCCGTTATGCATTTTTAAAGCAAATAAAGTACGATATTTTACATTGAACACCGTTGATGTTCGTATCGTAAATATCATTAATTGCATATTAGATAAAATTTGTATAATACTTCGCGTACTTAAGTATTTCAGAGATTTAAGATTTAAGAGCACTTTGGAAATGTTGTACCCGATGCAGCGAAACATTCAGAACTTTCGATTCTTGTCTCACCTATCATGTTTCCACTGTTACCTATACGTCAAACTGTGACTTTGTCTACTAAAGTACGAAGTTGCATGAAGTAGTCTCTACGTCCTTACTTACGTGCAAATATATCTTATATCGTACATCGAATAAATCCTACGCAGGAAATTTTTAAAAACAAACAACGATAAAAAGAAATTATAGAGCACAAAGGTTAAAATATCGACTCGGATGTTATAACAGAGAAATTCGTGAATATTTACACAAGTTAAATTCAATGTTTCAAATGATTGAACTTGCTTCGATCATGTTAAATCTACTCATTCGTCATTTATATTTGTCTGTATTTACATATCTTCCAACAGTTCTAACTGTATAATAATGTTCTATACATGCGTAATTTCAAGTTTATCGTTTTTATTTTTGTTTCATTTTATTGCTATAAAATGTATGTGGAATTTTTCAAATCTGACACAACTTTTTTCTCAATTTAGGAAAAAAATTCGTGTTCGAAAATCACTATAGGAAAACAAAGTAGCAAAGCATGGCGGCGTTTGGATTTCAACTATTCTACTCCGGTTGAGATTCGATATAGCAATTCCATTTTCAAATGTCAATTTTGAGATACCTATGTCGTTCAGTAAAGAAAAATATAATTACTCTATTTTACTTGTATTTCACGTAATCTGTATGCTTCCCGACACGAAATATGGCGCTAATTATTTAATTTATAATTAAATTTTAATTTATTTTTATTCAACAAATTTTAATTTTATTCATGGAAACAAGAACTAGAAGAAAACAAGAAATTAAAGATATTTTATTTTTTATTTGTTTTTATTAAATGACAAAATGATCAATCATGATCGGTTACAACGATAACTTTGTCAAAAAAGTTAAAATCTATTAGACACAGCTTTTTTCCTTTATTTTCGATATAATTGATTAATAATCGTATTTTGTATAAGTATCAGATACATTTTCATTAGATATCAGATAATTTATAATATCAGATAATTTATAATTAAGCGGACTCATAATAAGTGATCTAAATTACGTTTATTCAATTAGAATATATTATGAATTTAAAATGAGCTTTTTTAATTATTAAGTCTAAAAGTCGGAAGTCGAGTCTTCTTGTAACGCACTATGAGATAGTTTAATTTAACTTTTTGGTTATATAGATCATAGTTTCTTGTACCGATGCCACTCTACATATTGACTAAAACTTTCTGTCATGGTTGTATGTGTTTCACTAGCGTTAAAAGTCACTATATAATACGTATTAAGATGTGGTCGTTTCTGGTTGAAATTACGTCGGAGATTTGTACCCTTTGGAGGAAGTTCGATGAAGCGCGGAGTTACATCCGTAGCTAGTTTTGCAGGGTAGATCGAGAGAGTACGATAACAACCCTTTGCCTAACAGCCAAGGAAATGTGCACGAGAGACTTTTAAACGAGGAATTTAACCATTTTGCGGTGAACTAACTAAATTTGTGTGACTGAAACGAAGTAGATAGCAACTGCTCGTGGACGATTATATTTAACATTCTAACTTCACCTTTATACGATATTACTTGAATACTTTTTCATTGTACTTTGAATACACGATGCTGAAGTGCCATATTTCTTGCAAAATTATCATGATGATTCAATTAAACAGTATCTTTGTCAGATTTATAAAATTCATGTAAAAATTATATTATTTTTCTTCTTCTTCTTGAAGTCTTCGTATTGGCAGAATATCAATTTATTATGATAACACTAGTTTATTATGATAACATTATGCTAAAGGAACATAATTATTTTTCAAGCATTATAACATTCCACTGTATTAGCAACAAAAGAGAAAAAAATTAAATAAACTCATACATATGGATGTATTGTTGTATGGTAATATATTTTTTTATGAAGACTCGTCGTCATACGTTTTATCCGCTTTTATTAATAATACTGCAAACACACACATACATACACACACACACACACACACACACACATACATACATACACACGTATATAACTATCGATAAAAGAAAAAAGCCAATCCCTGAGCATTCAGTATAACATTTAAAATTCAACTGTGCATTTTATAATTCATTTGATTTTTAAAAACTTTTTTAAATTATTTAATGACTTTGTATAATAAAAAAAATTGTTAAATCGTTTTTTTGCTCTACACGAATAAAATTTCGAATCAAATAGTACCTATTTCTGTCAGACGAAGACTTTTCGTTATGGAAGAAAATCACTTGTAATGGCTTCCTCGCGTTAAAAATTACCTCTTGTCACGCATTTAGTAGCGACTTTCATCAAATGAAATTGTGCTTGACAACTTTCGCCGGGGTTGGAAGCCCGTTGAGGCGTGAAGTCGCATCCCCAGCTACTTTGCAGATCGAAAGGTTGTGATAATCCTTAGTAAGAAACTTTGTGGAATCGGTTATTAAACGTTAACGCGTCACAGTTAGGCACAGAACGCATCTTCTCGTAACAAAGAGAATTACATAAATAAATTAGAATAAAAGAAAATTATTTCGAAAAATTCCAATTGCAGATTATTTATTAATATACAAATTACTACTACACTTTTGTTGAATAATTTTTTAATCGATAAATCCTTTTCAAAAAAACCTTTCATGTTGTTCATAAAGGAGAAGAGAAAGATCTTGTAGTGTAGACTAAATAATAGGATAAAGAGAGATACAGAATACTTGATATATGATAAAATATAATTGCAATCGTAAAATATGTTCGTACGGATAGATAGCTGACAATGGTTTTCAAAACTCGAGATGAAACTGTTCGTCTGTGATATTACGCCAAGATGCGAAGTTATTACGCAGCGCGCATAGAACGATCGGAATTACTGTCGTAAATCGTAGTCCTCGAAATTCGATGGTGCGAGAAAGCGCTTCCGCGAGCGTTTCGCTACTCAGAGAGATGGACGAGATGACACAAGAAAGACAAAGACGTTCTCTCCACGAAACGATCGATGAGAGAGCATAGGGAGGTATCTCGCGGAGAACAGGTTCTTCGAACCGCGAGAATTGAATTAAGCTTTTGACCGAGCGGCTTGTACAACCTCATAACAGTCACAAATTTCACCAAACTACCGCTTTCTGCGAAGTTGTAGTCCAGGTTAGTTAGACGTGGGATTGTATTAGAAGTTACGTAACATATCTTGAGTGAAGGTAAAACAAGTCTATTCTTTGTTGCAATTACGAACACTGTGCGAATATATTTTTATAATCTATACCATATTAAATTATTAATATTATGTATATATCTAAAGACACGATAGTGTCTCAGCATTAAAACAAGCTAACATTATATTATAAGATCAATAGAATTTTTTTCTTTGTATAAAAGCTGGTCTATTAATTATCTCTTTACATATTACATTTAATTAACGATATTTCGGTTTACAATATTTGAATTTGTTTTCATTTTCGCTGAAAAACATGTTGATTTTTATTATTTACATCAGATATCGAAGATATTTTTGAACAAGTTACCATTTCGTTGCGTCTATAAAAACATATATTCCTTTATATCTTCCGCACATACAATAAATTTTTCTTTGAATTTATATAGTTTCGCGCATAACTATGTTAAAGTTACGAATATCTCCAGTGTTACGAGCTGTCCTATATATTTTTGTGTCTCCTATATTTATACGTTTTGCATTGCTTTATGATCTTTATGGAATATTTAAAAAATAGTAATAATTTTATTGTAAATTTTGTTTAAATTTATCTCTACGTGTAAAAAAAAATAATCTGGACGCGCGAATCAAGATTACCAAGCAAGAGCACGTAACTCGTACTCGCACGTAATGTTACAAATTAGCCTGAAGTTCTAGCTTCCATAAATCCTCGCGGAATCCTACGCGCTAGTCGCAAGTTACGGCGCATTAAGAGTCGTTACGTAATACGGATCGAGATATAGTTCGTGCTCCGTAAGACGACCGAAATTACGTTTGGGACTTGGTGCATGGTGAAAGCTCGGTGAGACGTAAAGTTACACCCGCCCGAGCGCTCGCAATAAGAAGGCTTTGATCCTGAATAAAGTGCCGGCGGGAGAGATAGAGGAAGTTGCAGATAGAGAAAGGGCGCGCTTTCTTTCTCTAGGGTGAAAGTCGATACGAGTCGCCTCGTCGCCGACGGCGGGCGTCGGAGAGTCGACCGGATTCCTCCCTGCAGCGTTTGACTGTCGCCGCCGTTATATTTGCTAAGGTATTCGGGACGACGAATGATCGAACGATTTCAGTTGTAAATCCTTGGAAACTGCGCAAAGTTACACGTTAAATCAATAGCGTGGCGAACGAAATGTGGCGACCGTCTTTCTCGACGCTTTAAACTCCAAGATTCCGTGTTTCGAACTTTAATGACCGATTACGCGCACGATTCTTGCGGCGTTTCTGACGCAATATTGCGCGTTACATACATGCAAAAATATATCGAAGAAAACGTTTGCCTTCGTGCAATGTGAGAGAAGTTAATTTACAATTGCGACGAAAGTTGATTTCGTTGTGATTTCGTTTGATTTTTTTAATATCGCTGCGGTCTCTCTCTTTCTCTTTCTCTATCAAACACAAAAGAAATAATAAATAAATAAAAAAAGCAACATTTATCTGATGTTGTAGTCGTACAACTAGAAGTTAAACTTCGCCTTTCTTTAATAGCAACTATTGCCTTATGGAATACCGAGAATACATGTTTACATCCGTTTACAACATTAGGAGATAATTGAAAAGTAAAAAGGCAAACTCACGTCAACGAGCGTTTAATTCTGTCGTGTAATGGAATCTTTGATTCAAGGTTGGTCGATGAGAGTGTCGGGAATGTTTAACCGCAGCAACCGAGACCGTGGCTAATGAAAGCGACGTTTGATCATCGACCACGAAGTAATCGACTTACCATGACTGACTCTGCCTCCCTCTCCTCGTCGCGTCGACTCCTCCTTCCGCGACATTCCTGCCTTATATCTCTTGCTCTTCTCTGCTTCCGTTCCCATGTTAATTAACGAACGAAACACTCGCGACAGAGGCATGACCACTTTCCGAAATCAACGTACTCCAATTTATATTTTGACAGACCCCCGATGTATGCGATCGACGGGTCTTTCCTCTCCGATACGTTCTTCCGCAAATAAAATTGCCTACACCTCGTGATTGAATGGAAAGAAATAAAAATGGCTTTTCGAACCGTCGTTGCTTTATTTTTATTTTCTTTCTTTAGCATCTCTCTCGTGAATCTGATAACTCGAAAAAGATCATGAAACGAGGAAAAGGAAATGGAACCATGTTTCAATTGTCGAAAGTCGATACGTAGATACGTACTACTCTTTCCACGCGAAAACTTTCGCGTTACACGTGAGTTTTCTAGCTTACCGCGAAAATAAAACTGCTTCTTTTTCGAAATGTTCTTTATCTAGTCATTCTAATTGATCGTAATTATCCCAACGAAAAATGCTCGAAAAAAAATAACTAAAATCTGCATTTGTCACGACTCTCCTCCTGTATCTCCGTCGCGACACGAAACTCGCGCACCGAATTCTGCTCGCGAATCTCAAGCGGTTACGGGTCCGAGAGATGAAGAAGATCGGGTCGGTCGCCACTTCATCCCTATCGAAGCGCGGGGGTCGAAGTCCCGCGTCAGACTGCAGGGTGTCACCCTCGTTCGTATCCTCGAACCTCCGCGATTTCCACCCTACTGCCGTCATTCCGCGAGTTGTACGCATGC
>NW_017259225.1:1114695-1127626 GCF_001594045.1 Atta colombica | reverse complement strand
TATATATATATATATATATATACACACATATACATATACATATACATATACATATACATATATACGTGCCACCACTCGAAAATCGTAGAAGTGTGCATGGGTGGATGTGCATGCGCCGCGTGTCCACACGTGAGAGCGTAGTGGCGACACGGACGTGTATAGACACGCGTTCACGCGTTTCTGCATATGCGCGCGCGCGCGCGCGTGTGTGTGTGTCAGTGAGGATACGGACGCTTCGGAGGTAAACACGCGTGCGATAAATCGCTCGAGGATGCGTGTGCGCACAACGAGGACGACGATGACGGAGCGGACGGCGGAAGGAAAAATTGAGTGGACCAAGGAGAGGTATGGGGTTTATCGCATATTCGATTGCACCTCGCGACCTCTCATTACTCTAACATTTTCGCCGACGATGAGACATTATAAATGTAACATTAATAATGTAATGCGGCCGCGCCGGATACAGGGTTGCAATTTTCGCGTGCTTCGACAGATGCCCGCTAAATGACGACTAGACGGATTGTTGCGCGCTATATCGCACGTTACTGGTTATTTATGATCTTTGCCCAATCATAAATCTGCTTACAGTCTTTGATGAGGTAACTACTCGTTCAGGGTGTCTCGCGTGGAAACTTCACGTATCTGGAACGCAGACTTTAATTTATTGAGTAAAGTTGGCGCTAAGTTCGCGCGCTAAACGTTAAGCTTATTTACTTAATGATTAAGTTGAGTTGACTTGACATACGTGATGGGGCAACCTTTGCATATTCTCCGTCTCGTATTCAATTACTTAGACATCTAGATTGAATTTTTTAGGCAAATTTTTATATTTAGTTACTTCTTTTAAACTGACGCCGTGCAGATATAGTAGAAAATCTTGTAATTGCTTAAATTAGTCGACGCAAAAAAAGAGCAATTAAAATTCTTAATCACAATTGATATTTTCTTTGTTTTTTTTTTAAATATATGATTAGTATATTTTATCTTTTAACTTTATCTTATCTTTTAACTTTTAATATAAAATATTTTATATTTTATCTTTTAAAATAATCTATATACATATACTATATAATAATTGATATTAAAATCTCAAATAATATAGAATTAATATAGAATTATCTATCCTGTATTTAGTTTCTTTTTGTAACTGCACATCTTACTGTCGAGATGAAATAATTTTGCTCTAAAAGCAAATATTACATTGTTATTAATGTAATTACTACTAGAAAATTTATTGAAAAATTTATTACAAAAATTTATTGAAAAAATTTACGTAGACGATACTAAACTATCTACGTATCTGATTTCAGTTTTTCGCCTGTTTGATTTTCATTTTCATCATGATTTTATAATAGAAATAACCAGCGATTCACAAACGCAAAAAAAAAATGAACAAGGAAGCGTAATTCTGCATTCGCAAGCCGGCACGCTTCACCATCGAAAACGAAATTAATAAAGCGCAGCTGGTGCAACAAATTTTGATAAATCCGTGGGCGGCGACGCGATAATTTCGATGCTATGCAGTTTCCGGTCGATTGGCTCGCGTAACGCGATCCACAAGTAATTTGATTGACGTACCGCGGTATTACCATTCAGTATATAACATTTGCATGGTAATGCGATATTGATTTAGGAGTGCATCGACGACACAAATATCATGATAGATAAGAACCGCGATATATCCGGCTTTCTTTTAATTTATTTAAGCATGAAGCATAGAAAATAATCGTTTTATCGGAGCGGTGCTAAACGCGTAGCAAGACGAGTCCGTTTTAGTAAATCTACGAAGCGCAAATTCCTTTTCTCTCCCATCCGCATAAATTGTACGTCCGTAAACGAGGACTTTAATATAATTATTCGCGATTCGAGTCGTCGCGAGTGTGATAAAAGTCCCTTTCCTAAGTAAAGGAATCAACAACGACGATGCCCTTTATCCCCTGCTCCGCATTCTCCTATCCACCACGAGCGGCTCCTCGGAGAATCTCGTTTTCTAGCTTGTAATAGTTAGCTTGATGGTGAAACTTCCGCAGCACCCCGGTGGAGTGAACGAGGTTTAAACTGCATTAACTACGGTCTTGATAATAAAACTTTTCGGAACGTTTGACGGATGAAGCCGAGCAAACGATCTGGCTTTCTGCATTTTCGATTCCTCGCTCGGTAATTAATCGAGAAGCGCGGAAGGGATCCCGTCGAACTTTGCGTACAGTGTTTTACGTTTAATCTTTCCGCGGTTTCCGATAATTTCGCAATCGCTCGCGACTGCGCATGCGATATATATTGTTAAAAAATAAATCGTGAAAATGGAAATATTGCTCTCTATTCTCTATCTTTGGGAGAAGCATAATTCATAAATTTATATTACATATATATAGATAACAAATTATGTATGTAATAATATAAACATTGATTTTATTTATGTAATTCAGATTGTATATTAATGAGTCTGTGCATGTTACGATATATCGTTGCTATATGTAGCGTATAATGTTGAAAACTGATTTAGAATTTAATAAATACCTAGCATGAAACATAAAAGAATTTACATGTAACAATTTCTACAAAAATTTTCAAAACTTTAAACTTTTTCATACTTTTTCATACTAAAAAAGTTTAGTTTTGAAAATTTATATATATATATATATATGTATGGCACAACTTTTTTCCCAGTAATTCTTAGTAATAAAATAGAAAATAGTTTGTATCTTTTTGTCGTTTAAATACATACATATTGATATTTCTACAATTTTGTTATAAGAAAATATGTAGACATATTTTGCAATATTCTTTTGCGGTACGATCGTTCTAGAAAAAACCGACACCAATGCGTTCAAATTTGGGAAATAGACTGTCCGGATAAGGACGTTTGCAACGATAAATATGTGCAGTAATAGAGAGAAGTATACGACGAGCGTATCTCTCTCGTAAAACATCATATCGATAAACGAGAAGGAGCGAATAGCAGAGAGGGAAGATGAATTATTTTTAGTACATTCCGCCACATTTTTAAGTGAAATTAACAGTATATTATTTGACGTTCTTGGAGAAATCATAATTACTTGAGGAGTAAAGATTTTCTTTTCGGATCGATCACATATCCGCGCATAAACATGAATGCGAAAAAAAACTTCTCTATTTTTTATTCTATTTCTTTCTTTCTCGTTTTCTCTTCAAAAGTTGCGTTCTCACGCAACTCTAATGCGGATGAAAGATTTTTCCGGACGTATTCGATGCGTTGTTATATGCCATCGTTTAATTGAAAAGCACACACAGTGCGTTATCTGCAATCCCGTTTTTTGCGAGAAAATGAAAATTAATGTCGTGGCACTTCCATTTTTTGGCCTCGGTATCGCGCAGGATCTAGCATGACCGAATGCAAATTACGTCGAGTTCGACGATACTTTGGCGTGAATAGTAAATTTTACATTCTATTGTGGTGGCAGGCATTAATCTCGTCTGGTCTAAACGTAATGTATCGTTCCTCCCATGATATAACGTATCGTAACAACCAATGCAGGCGCGCTATTTCTTTCCGATACTACGTGATCGCACGTAATGTCAATATGGTAATTAGAATCATAAAAGCTCTGCAGAACGATTGCGGCCAAATTTATTTAATTTTTTATGCTAAACTGTTTTATCCATTTTTTTTTTTCTTTTTTTCTCCCTGCCATCGGAGTTAAACCGTTTGAAATTTAAAGTGCTTGCGTTCAATGACGGAAACCGAGGATAGAACGCAATTGCATAAATTGCAAGTGCTTTGTTGCAGCTCGCAATGCGACAGGCACTCGCGTAACTAATGCACAGGTCGTCAACGCGAGGGACGTTGGATAGCGGATTACAGCATTTAAATTTTACATCCGCGAGGCAGTTTTTGAACGCGAAGCTTGAAGAAGGGGTGAATAATTATGTCCTGCGTTTTAGAGCGTGCGTAAAATACTTTGGATTGAATTCAGACACGTTTATGCTTGTCATAGATTTTTAAATCATCTCAAGTAAGAATACTTAGATAAACGTGAAACATCACGCTTCTCTTCCATCTGGGGAAAAGACGAAGAGAGGTTCGTCAGCGCGCGTATAAAATATTTCGATACGCTTTTCCGTTAACGCGATAACAGTAGCTCGAGTTCTAATAATTTGAGAATACAGAATCGACATACCTTCCTTTCTTTTCATCATCCAACAATAATAAATTTTCTCGATGCGAATTAAAGAGTAACATAATATCGCGATGTCTATTTAATCAATGATTTTCCAATAATACGAGATAGACGTGCAGGTGCCGTTTGCACGTGCACCAGTATTCAACGAAACGAGCCTATTATCCGTGCAATATATTAACGGTAACGATCCTTCGGACACAGTAAACGACGAAGCAGTCAGAATAAATTGATTGTCTACATTTCGTTTCACCGTCGCCGCTTATTACGGCGTAATTAATACGAGGCCGATGTCGAATTAATGGAAGTCCTGGATATCCCCGCTCCTCTTCCCTTCCTCGTCGGTCTTTCTAACGATTATAACGTAATCGATGCCACCGACGTGTATATATGACAAATATGTTTAGGAATATTACGGGGTGGTGACGAAATGACCGAGTTACATTTATAATGATCGTCCCACGCGTGCGATTATAATTGCCGATTGATTCAGGTATCGTCGCGCTTATGTTTGTGATCCGTCATTATCCATGTTATCGGATTATTTTTAACCGTACATTCCAAATCGGATTTTGTTCACTCATTCTCTCCCTGCCCTCCTATACATAGCATTAAATAATGCTTTTTCAGGATAAATCTTCATTAAGAGATTTTCAATTCTTTCGATATTTTTTTTAATCCGTTTAAACGACACGATCGTACGGTCACTTCGTTTTCACGAGCCATTGGAAAAAGCGCCCACAGATTTTTTACGCGTTGATTGTTTCAAAGGATTTTTCATGGAGCAGTGTAGGCCGTAGTGCATGCGATGGAAACGGAATGCCGCAGCATTCGGAGTATTCGCGCGATAGCTGACTGGCCACCCAGGATTTTAATACGTTTTTATCAAAAATCTATTTCGAAAACCGGCAAAAACCGATGACATCTCGTTCTCGTGCATTCTCGTATTGTTACATTGCATATTTGATAATTAACGTGATTGACGTACAGTCTTTTTTTCTCACAACCAAATAATCTGATAGAAATATGGTAAGTAAATAAATGTTTGGCAGCAAACTTGATTAATTTTGTTTTTCTCTTATTTGATCCAATTTTCAAATGTATGACTGCAGTTTCTATTTGAATTGTTTCTATTTGAATTTTTAGGTTTGGTTGCTTTATATGTTTAGAATTTCGTAAAATTGCTTTTATAAATAGAATATCAAAAGCGACTATTCTATTTTATTCTATTATTATTATTCAGTAACATTTTATTCAATAATGCAAGGATTATACTATTTCTTCGAAGAACATTATAGCATGATAGCATCTCGCTAAAATTACACCGAATCCGTAACATACTGATCTTCATGCGCCCAGCGGAATTTAACTGTGCGGATAGATTTAGTGTCCGACTGGAAACTGTAAACGAACAGCGCAGCACGGGAACAGATAGAGTATGAACGAAACCCAAGTTTGAGTATAAATTTTCCGACACATGGAAAGTGTACCTTCGGCTTCATAGCGCGAGAGTAGCGCTTCGTTCTGCAAACAGTTTGATTGCACGGCTAGCTAGCTATTGCATTACTTTATTCTTAACTTGATGCATATTTCATCTTTGCGATATGTCTCTCTTTCTTCCCTTAAAAAACATAGATTTAATTGTCTCATTTCACATAAAATATCTATTATAAAACATTTTCATTTTCTGATTAATTGAATCACATTCGTCAACGAATTTTTTTTATCAATGTTACATCTTTGTTGTCAAAAAAAAATTAAATTTTATATAATAACTACATATATTGAATTTAATGAAAATAATATCTATACTTGAAATGTATTATATACTTGAAATATATTATACTACACGAATTAATAATTCTAAGGAAGACGTTTAATGTCTGTTTGTGGTTAAATTCTATTCAGACTTAATTAGTTCAGAATTTAATTGAGAGATTACTTTTTGAATGCTTGAAATAATTTTCAATTAAATCTTTTACTGAAAATAATTTTTATGCTTTTTTTTATTGTATCTATTTTTATCTTATCACATATTCAATCCAATGGATAAAACAATTATACGCCACTGAGCGATAAATGCGAATTATTTCATTATAGAAGAGAATGTTATTTTACGAATGAAATAAATCGCTTAATTTATTAAAATGAGTTTATCAAGACTTGCGTGCTTTTTGCGTGATCTTGCTAACGAATTTGTAGAAGACATGTATCAAATTCCGAGAGATCGACTCGGCGATATCTTCCCGTTTGAGAAAGACAGTCAGCTTCTGTAGTCATAGGTATGATTCTGCAAAATATGTGCCCCTTTAAACGCGCTGTCGTTGCAACGTAACGCTGATAGAACGACACTTTCAAGAAGAATCTTGAACCGAGAAATAAATCACGCTTTAGCTCCGAACCCGAATGTGTCCTAATTCCGAGCAGATGCTCGGAATCCGGATAAAGTAATCTGAAATCTTTTCGCGTTATCGAAATTTAACTCCTAAGAGATGGATCGCCATCTCCTTGCGTCACGAAGAATTTTCAGGATTAATATATAGAGTTTATCAACAAACGCCGAAGACTGTCGCTGCTATGCCGTTACTTGCATTAGATTAGATGATATATATTTTACGAGATCGCAGCGAGCCTCGCAAACTTTTAGTCTTATTTCCAGGCGACCCAATATTAACAAGAACTAATTTCACGAGTGTCCGATTAACACGTTACCCAGATGAATCCTCCGCTTCTTAATCCCTCCTCTGCATAATCGCCTGCATACACGTAATATCAATAAACCATCAGCAGGAACAAAGCATGAATAGCTTAGCTACCTCTCTAAAGCAGCTTAAGATACGTGCGGGCGCGAATATATTCGGCCATCACGGCTTGCACGAGTTACAACGGTGGCCACGGTATTACGGTGGCAAATGAAGTTATGAGGTTGCGGTTTGCTTGGGTCCGTACCGTTCGCTATAACGACGAATACCTCTGCGTCGTTTACCCGCTTATATCCGCATTAAGACCATCTCGAATGCGACGGAAACCGCTTTGCCGAAAGTGGATCTGGTTACTTCGCGTGCAGACTATAGTATTACGGTTCGTCGTAAAACCAACGCCGCGAATAAATTAACCGTCATTAATACTTTCTGAATAGAAACGAATAGCGAAGACTGAAAGAGCTGAGATTCGTCTTTGAATAAGCCGCCGATAGCGAATGTCGAGACGTGAATAGCTTTTGTAACAAGCTGTTGAAAAATCAAGATCTCCCTGCGAATTGAATTTCAAGGAATGCAAATAAGGAAACTTTATTCTTTATTTAATTTGAAAATAGACTTTATTTTAATGGAATTTTAATTCTGAGTTTACTCATACACTAAGATATGGAGATTGAAAATTTATAATGTTGCAATAAGCAATGACTTTTTTCGATACTTTTTATAAGGATTTTAATTCTCAATTAAAAATAAAAATCTCAAAAATATTTACACTAGTACGTAGTAGTCACGAACCGCTTTGTACATAAACTTATAAAGAACAAGTATCCATAATAGTAAAGTATGTCCATTTTTCTCTATTACAGACATTTCTCAAAGAAACTCTACCTTTGCGCCGATGTCTGACAATTTTAAACACATTTACTCGAAAACTTTTACTGAAAACGTGCCGAAAACGGCCAGAAACATCGTCAACGGTGGCGAATAACCGTCTCGGCGTACGACAATTTCCCGCGCTATTAGAGGTACTTAAGCGTCCAACAGTTTACAAGCGTATCTTTATTGGGAATAGGATCTGCGCCATTCGTACAATCGCGTAGTACAAGTCGCGATATGCAAAAGAGGACAACGAGGATTACTCGCGATTTCTGGAACACGAGATTGCGTGGGACGCGGAGTGCCCTTTCGCGCTCCTGAAGGATCTTCCGTTTTGCGGTCGTGTTTCAATCCTCACCTAACGCCGACTCGCCACTATCATGCTTTGCCTAGCCATTAGGCCTGCACGTAGTCATCGTGTCAAAGTGGTGATGCGGTTGGCGCCCTTGCCAAACGATAACTGCGACTCACCCCTTCCAAGTATTCCGGGTCGACGTGAAGCTGCCGACGAGGAAGAGATGCGTAATAAGGCTGGAACAACGTACGGCGAAGTGAAAAGTGTTTCATTTGTAGAGATTCGTTTGAAATTACGCTCACCCTCATCATCCGAGAATCTCGTTTAATTTCTACAGAGGCGAAATTAGCACGCTGCTTATCAAATGAACAGATCTACTGAATTTTCAACAAATTCATCATTCTCGATCGTTTAGCAAGAGAGAAATTGCAATTAGGCTTGTTGAGGTAAGATTTGAGATCTTTAACGAAAAATAACGAAGAAGAATAATTTCGCACTTTTAAGTCCTAATTACAATTTCTTTGCTAATTTATACTGGTTGATCGTAAATAATTTTTAGAAAATCATTTCATAATAGAGATCATTATCAACATAGTTGATTGAATAATAAAATTAATGTCTAACACTTCGATTAAATTTAGATAAAGTTAATGCTATTTATTCAGGATTACGTAATTTACGTAAATGACAGAATTTGGTGGAGTGTGGGTTATTATTATATGCTACAGCCTCAATGTAACTAACCGCAGATATTACGTGCCGCCTCATAATTAATCTAGTGAGATCTGCTTAACGGAAAGCACGATAAAATTTCCAATCTCAACCATCTTTCATGAAGCAGCCTCTTGTCTCTCTGTACAAACAAGCAAATATCGCCAGAATAACTCATTGCGAATGGCAATTCGCGCAGCTCACGGGAACAGAGCCAAAAGTATTATTGCAGTATGAACGCGCGGCGTGACATTTTGAGGACAATGCTTCGCAATGCACTTTGTGCAACACAGCGAAACAATCACGGAGAATGAGAGACGCAAACGGGAAACGTCTTCGAGCACCTTGTCTCCAATGGATTACGGTTTACCGCACAGGATGAGACGTAGCTATTTTGGGTCGATTATAATACGATTGCACTTTGCAGATTAACAGTCCAATTGCAACATGACAAAATCTAGCCAATCAATCTCTCATTTGATCTCGAATGTTGAGAGAAATGAAAAGACGATAACATTTTCTAACAAGTTTCAATACAATTAAAAATAGATCAGATTTTTATATTAGGCCACAATGAAAGTAAAATTTCGCAAATGTGAATTTTATATATAGTATATGTTTATATTGGCGCAGAGACTGAAATACTAACAATTTTTATATATAAAATAATTTTTTCTAAACATTTTTAATACATTAATTTTGTGTCTATACTTACTTATTGTTAGTAACTCTCTTATTATCATATAACGTCGTTAAGTTATTTGGTCATTTACGTCATTATTAGTGAGATGATGTTTGATTGAGCTTCTTTGGATCTCAAAAAGAACGTTGACGGAAAATGAGAAAGAGGCGAGGGGAAAAGCGCGGCAGTGGGGTGCGAAAACATAGGGGACGAGTGGGTGTATCCGCAAGCTTATCCTAATTGCCGGTAATAAAAGCTTTTTATCGGACAGAGTTATGCTTTCGTTTGCTTCAGCTGCCACTATTATCTCGCCTTGCCGCCGGCGAAAAAATAATATCTAACCAACACGCGGATATAAGACAGACTTTGCAAATGGCGCCTATTGCCGTACGAGGGTGAATTTGCTCACGAAGAATTATATGCCTCGAATGTGGATTCTTGCGAATGTTCTCTAGAAAAAGCGAGAAACCACTAGAGAGTAGAATTTTATGCACAGATAAAATTGCTACGTGCACTTCTCCATGTCGACTTGTTCTGATTTATCAACAAGCTGGACTAGAGCCAGCGTGAAATACCGTAAAAAGATATTACTTTTCTGTCGTCGAGCTAATGGAATAATAACGTTGAATGATTGAACGAACTGGTTTTTCCATTCGGTAATACGTTTTACTTTTTTCATCTCATGCGCGTCTGACTTGACGCAATGATAAGACGCGTCGTTACTGAAACTCGCGCGCGCTTACATGAAATTAATGCTAAACTATAAAATAAACACTTGAGATAGATGCTTATCATTAATTTCATGATTTACATTACGCCTAGAGGGGAGGGAGGGGGGGGGGGGATACTGAATAAGGATGAAAGTCGGGATGATATAATTGTTGGCGTTATCGAGTGTTTTTTGCGCTCGTTTTGGAGCAAAGCGGATAGGGAGGATAGTTGAAGTTAGTTTCGACCGGTGTTAGGTTAAAAGGTCGACAGACCTTTTGCCAGCTTATTTATTAAGGGCATTTCGCTTTTAATAATCTGGAACTAGCCGCCTTCGGTGGACGCACAGGGAAATCTCTGGCTCTCGTTAAAGCCGCGGTTTCACGCTGACCAACTTTTATTAGATTCAGCGGCGTGTCCGTCGGTTGTGCGTTGTTAAAACCCACTAAGTTATGCCAGCCTGTTAACCTCGGTGTCGGCCGTAACAACCGGCTATTTTCCTGGATACTTTTCTGTCCTCTAAAGTTCAGTCATCATCTGCCGGAAATGTATAATCATAGAAGATAAAAACAGAATATTTTACGTAATCATATTTTCTTTATTAAAAAACTTGTATTCATGTAATATTTATTATTATTATTATTATCTTATTATAACTTTATCGTCATGATTTTTTAAAACACTTCTATGACTAATTACACGACTAACTAATTATACGAATTATCAAAATATATGGTACAATCGAGAATGAGATAATTCTAACTCAAAATAAATTGAAATAATAAAATAATTCTTTTAAATAAACTTTCATCCAACCCAAGAAAAAGAACTTTGAAAATGAATTGAATATGTGTGCATTTAACATTATACAAAAGTTTGCAATTAATTTGAAGGAAGTTTGAGATTTATTATTAAACAGAATGTAAAGAACAATACTTAATGAGCAACAGCTTTAAAAATTATCTTAGTAGGTTTTTTGTTTAGATTTTAAAATGTGTTATGAAACAAAATTCATGTGATAACTAAAGCGAATACCCGCGAATTGAGCATTTTACAGAAAGCAAAAACACCCCAGAGTAGAGCCATAACTTACGCGATATGTCCGGTATATGCGGTAGTGAACATTCAGATAAGTTAATTACCTTTACACACGTAAATAACGGCAATTGCATCCGATAAACGGATCGCGCACAACCCTTTCTCGACTTCTTGCAACATTTTTATACATGACAATCGCAATCGCAACATACGGTACATTATCTCGTTGCCATGAATAAGTATTAGTGTGCGAATCTTTCAATCATTTTTAACCATCGCGATAAAAGCTCTTTTTTGCAGCATCTATTTCCGACGGTAGAGAAATTTGATTAAATCGGATAATTTGAATGTTCCAACCAACATTTAAACATGGAACACACGAGTAGCCTTTCAATTCATTGCGACTCGAGCGTGCGAAAAATAATTTTCAGCCGTGTCACGCAATTCTCTATATCTGTCGCCTGCCACTTGTCGTCCATCTGGTCAACGCACGTGATCTCTTTCTAAGTATTCTCAGCGCGACTTTTCTCCCATGTTCATCCTCAGCATCGTGGTCTGTATGACCTTCTTTACTCGAAAGTAGTTCTTTCCTCCTTTTTTCTTTTGTCTTCGATCCTGGGGGCAAAAGTCGCAGGTTCCCGCAAGCTGTGCGGGATAGCCGGTTTCGCAGAGTGGTAAGCCGTCTTTTATTAGTTTGACCAACAGCACGGTCCACTTTCCTTCCTTCTTACACCGACCCCAATCGTTCCCGCCGGAGGAAAAGCACCGGTGAGTGAGAGAAAAAATGACCGACTTTATCTTCTTGGAATGTACGACGGTTTACTTCACGCCGCTCATGTATCTATAAGAAGAATGTCGCGAGAATACTAGAGATACGTTCAGATTTTGCGAGGTAACCGATAAAAGTAAAATGTGCTCTCGCTTAACTCGTTCTATTAATGTGAATGAAGGAAAAGAAATATATAAATTGCAAGTTTTCGTGTAAAAAGTGTTAAAAGACGTTCTGTCGATTGTTTGTTGAAACGCGAGTCATTTTTCTATACAATGCCATGTACCATAATTTACTCAGAATCCCTGGAAGTAGAGAGTCTGAACATTTGGGATTTTGCGTGATTGATGCACGTGACTTGGTGCTCTCACAACAAGTGGCAGCACCAATAAACTTTGCTCACTCAGCGCGAACGGGAGGAAAATTAGAATTGAAATACATTGTACTCGGAATGTATAGTGGTATCACAGAAGTAATGATGTATATGTATTTCCTATAAAATTGAAAAATATATCTTTGGCGAATGTTCAATGTACATACGATACAATGTATGTAATATATACCAGCTGTGTTTTAAAATTCACTATCACTATTAAAAATCTATAGTACCTACACATAACGTGAACTATAAGGCTTATTTTTAAATGAACTTCTCGCATTTCTTGCATCTTGGTTCATCTTTTCTCTTTTTCTCTTCGCATTGTATGAAAAAGGGAAAGTTGAACCGTATCATTATTGTTTTTATTATTTTAAAAAAGGTTAGGAAACTGTCAGAGCGCAAATAATTATAGATAGACATATCATCAAAAATATTATTTATTTAATTTTTATATAATTTTGAATTGTAGGGATATTATATTATATATTGTTATTATTCATCATAAATCGATGTGTATATTAATAAAAAAAAACCTATGTTACATGACACAGCAGCCAACCAAACACACGCACGCACGCATCCATCCACCCACCCACCTACACATACACACACACACA
>NW_017259225.1:1112953-1114595 GCF_001594045.1 Atta colombica | reverse complement strand
CACACACACACACACACACACACACACACACACACACACACACACACACACACACACACACACACATATTCGTCGCTATTTTGAGAACACTTCTGCTGAATGTCCAAACTCTCTATTTCTAGGGATTCTAAATTTACCGGACATCGTGCGCGATCTGATAATTTAAGCAAATGCTTAAAGCACTTTGATACTTCATGGGTCGATGTCGAGTTCAGTATGCGTCTCTAATAGAGCGGTTAGATACCTTTAATGGAAGTCACGGGGAGTTAATTGAAGTGTACTCGCAATTACTCACCTCTCGAGCGATTATTCATGCCTCAGTTCCGATCTAGCGTATGATAATTCGTTTGGTGCATTGACTACCTTAATTACTAATTACTAAACGGAGTTATGTAACCGCTCTGAAACTTCCGTACAAAGATGCGATCCGAGATGTATAGAGGATAGCGCTGCAATGAAATCAGAGCTCGTTAACGAGGCTGTTGAAGTAACGTAAAATGTTCCTCATTTCCTTGTAAGAACTCCGCGTTGATGTGAAATATTTGCGGTTGCATAATTAAGGCCGATAGAACGAGAAATCGATCGGTAACGATATTATCATTGTCACGTGCGAACATTTCGCGGCAAATGTTCTGTCTTCCACTTCTATTGAGATTCAAACTTCTGTTTGAATAGTCTCTTTCCCATCTATTTCGGACGAGAAGAACTGGTTTACACGGAAATGAAATTTAAATTAAACGATCATCTCATCTCTTCGTCCGCATGTCATCATCATCTCCAACTCAAAATTCTTCAACTTTAATCGTGCCGTAAGCGCCGAAAACTCCAAGAGTAACATGGAAGGGGATGAAAACAAGAAAGCGATTACTTTGTCCCAGTTTGTAAATTACAGCGCGAATGTCGATTCGGTGACAGAGAAACCGGGTTACCGGGCCCTCATCGTCGATCCGCAATATTTTTCGCCGATAACCGATTGGCCGCGCCGTTCCCGTCTAATATACGTTCTGACCCTACTTTTCTCATCGTGCACACGTCTTCTCGTAAAGAGTATACCCACGAGGATAGAAGAAGAAAAAGAGAAGAAAGGAGATAAAGAGCTCATGTCGTAGAACGAGACGGTGGCGCATGGCGCGGTGGCGCAAGGAGAAGGTATTCGCAGTGAAAGATAGTATAAAACGAAAGAGCCCGTAGTCGGCAATCTCGACGTTTCCCTTCCATTTCGAAATATCGTCCCTATACACTTAGCTAGGTGTCTGAGAATCTACGGCTTCGTAATTGATCGTAAAGAGCGCCAAACTGCGCGTGCAATGAGCGTCAGATGATAGACGGAAACGACGAGGAAGAGAGAAAACGAGTGCACGAACGATGGGAAAGGGTGGCAAAGGAAGGCCGGAAGGAGATAAAAGGGAGATGTGAGGTGAACGAAGGACGAAGGGACCGACCGCTCGTTTCACAATTTCCGGAGTGACTCTCCGCGGAGCCGAGGTGCGTTTTTCGCGCAAAGGAAAAAGCGCGTTTCCACATCCGTTCTCCGCGTATACATTCTCTTCTCCTTCTATTTCTTTCCTGTATGCGGCTACGCTCGGATAACGCGAAATTGTCGACTTCGCTCGTTATTTAGAAGTTATCTGAAAAAACCGCC
>NW_017259225.1:1102913-1112853 GCF_001594045.1 Atta colombica | reverse complement strand
TATATATATATATATATATATATATATATACTGTGAATCATTCATTACTTGAAGAACCATGGAAAGTTGGATTTTCGATGGAAAGGCAAAAAAGCGTAATACGTATCTAAATGATAAGAGTGATCTCTATCGTTAAAAATTGTGCAATATAAATAATTAGAAATGTATAATTATATTTAGGTATATCAGTGATGAAAAAAAATAACAGTAATTGCAGCGGCGATAATAATATAAAGAACATATATAAGATTTTTATTTTTTTTTAAACACATCAATTTTTTTTATTAAGAATTTGTATTTTTCCTATTCTTCTAAATATCGAAAAATTTTTTATTTATTTTACTACATTTACTCATTACAGTATGACATGTTCTTCAAATATTTGACTCGTCCACTGACATTTAGTTTCTGTACAACTTAGAAAAATTGGATCGTAGGAAGCGGATCTTCGTACCAAATATTAACTTAACGTTGATGTTTCGGTAATAGTTTTTACAGTCGCACGATTACCATCACTAGCAGTTGCACCGAATGAGTTCAATCATTAGGCAAACCAAACATTTTTCTTTCGTCTTGAGATCCGAGAATTTTCCAATCGAATTAAAAAAACGGCAAGAGCACTACGATTGATTGTGACACAAATCAGTTTTTATAGGAAATGAGAATATTGCCATTACGTCGCTCCGTAATATATATATATAATTTTTATATTTTTCTTTCCTCATTAGAGAAACAAAATATCGGAACTAAATATTGAAATAATATCGAAGATTATAAAAAATTTTCCTATTATAGAAAATATTATCGAGGTAATCTTCACGGTCAAAACTCTTATTAGATTTATTATTGTTGTATATTAAATATTTAAACACAAGTATGTATTTAGAACATTCAAAATGTATGTATTTGGCAACAAAGCGATCTCTCATTAATAATTACTAAATTTATTTTTAAACTCTGTACTCCTCTTTCAATGTATATCCAAGTTTATAGATATATCTCTAATTAAATATTTAGGGAATCTGAAAACTGCGGCTACATTTAATCGTTAAATCCATAATGTCAATTCATAATGTCAAATATTCAATTTGAGTTATTTTTGTAATCATTTCTGTAGATTGCTCTCATTGCTCTTACTCAATATGTCGTTAATTTAATTAAAATACAATGAGAATTAAATAATTTAACTTAAGAAAATTTATTAATTTGACTCAAATTTATTATTTACTAAGAGCATACGCTAATATAACGTTGTTAATATAAATGTTAATACAAACATTGTTTAATTTTGAAACTAATTATAGAAATTGATTGATTTATATTTTGACATGAAAGTTAAAATTAATAGAGATTGGATTATCATCATTGCCCTTTGAGATATCTATAATATTAATATGTCTCCTTTTTTAATGATTTGTATATACGAATGATTTTCTTCTTTGCTCTCTAAATCTGAATCAGTGAATAATCACTAATATCAATGCCAAGTATGCCACTGACTCAGCTTTAGAAAGTGTAGAGAGTGTATGGCTTATGCATATAAGCATGCCTAGTTATTGTAATGCACGTACAAAAGCGATATTTTAAGAAGAAGAAATTTATGACTGACGTTAGCGAGGTATCGTAATAATTACAGACCGTAAAGAGTGCGAACTCGTGCTCAGTTCTGCGAAACAGACGAAACTGCCAGTAGAAATAAACCAGACCGATATCCGCGCTCTGTCTCCTAAGTCATGCGTTTAAATTACCTTATTACGAGGCAGGGCCGTCATAATTATGAACGTGCGGCACACGAAGCCGAGAGAGGAGTTACTGCCACCAACGACAGAGAGGGGAGGAAGGATCGGAGGGATGGCAGGGAACCGATGGGAGAGGAAGCCAGACCGGTGGGTGGAGTGATAGAGTAATTAACATCCAGTCAACTCCAGACCGTGCCAATAATTTCCTACCTTCCTCCACCTGACTGACTCGGCGTGCTCTGCGCGGCGCGAACGCAGGGAAATATTCCGCATTCCTGACGTAACGTTCTCCCTGGGGAAAGTATTCTCCAGTCGACGTTTTCTCGAGGGGATCGACAAAAGGAAAAAAAGAGGGATCACGAAGCGAAAAAAAGGGGAATACTTATTGCCTACAGTCGGGGGATGCTAACCTCGAGACCACCGAATAGACACGCAGCTGTAATAATTGCGTATTAACTCTCTGATAGTCCAGCAATTTTTTTAAACACGTTTTTCCACGGAAAAGCTATGAAGCTTTTTACGATATGGAGTCTAAAGAGACAAAATTATTCCTGCTTCTTTCACGTTTTTTTATACTATCACACAAGGATTTCATATGCTTCTTTTTATATATAAATTTTGTAATCTCCGTTTAAGATTCTTTTATCCTTCAAAAAAATATTTCGATTCTAATAATTTTTAAAAATACTAAAAATCTACGTAATGACTACGTAGTTGTTGATGCAAATCCGTAATGTAATTTTTATAACATGTACAAAATGATATAATAATATATGTACTTTTTTATTTCATTTATTATACATGCATACAAATTTTTTATTTCGGAAATTAATGTTTAAGTAGCATTTTTCAATCTTGTCTCTAATATTATGATTTTATATCTTTTTTTTTTCACATTTTTTAAAAAAGAGAATATCTTAAAATGTATATCTAACAATATTTTATAGCTTAAGAAAATTTTAAAATTATTAAATGAATACGTGCGAACTGTATTGTAGATGTACAAATGTCTCCCTTCTTCGCGTGTTGACAATAATATTCCTTAAGCGCTTTGGGGCATTGAGTTCGTGCGGAAAAATACATATACCGCCATAAAGAAGATATCCACCCTTCTTCCTCGTGCTAAAGTGACAAGAAATGTACAGGATTTGCAGCCATATGGCAAAGTAGTGCCTACGTTCCCACGATAAAAATTCTCACCGGAAATAGGTCTTTATGTCTCACAAATCTCTCGCATTCGTGTAAACGGATGCACTTAAGTGGTTAGATAAATACAGTGCGCCACTCTGTAAACGAGTCATGTTTACACTGACACGGAAATGTATAATTATATCTTAAATATATGCAGAAAACGCACTCTTGGCATTCGCTAATTTTACATTAGCATAATTCGCCGCATAATAAATTATGTTATGCTTTGTACAATACACAGTAAAATATACGCGAAATGAATTAATTTTTCTGTCGAAACAGATGCGAAAAAGATGTGGCATTTAATATGCAAAAAATATCTTCAAAAAATTGCACTAATCTAATGCATTTAACAAGTAAAAAGATAAAATGATCTTCCGATATCAATTTTCTATTTACTTAAAATCCTTTAATATTATGGAAGAAAGAAATGATTATTGCATCAAATATAAGTATTATAAAATGTTTATGTTAATCTTCTTATTGATGCGCAAATAATATATTTATAAGACGATATTATTTTAATTATTAGAACGAACTTACAACAAAGTTAACTGCAAACGACTATTTCGACTCTGGATTTGAGTCCTCTTCAAAGTTGAAGTCAAGTATAAACTATATACTGATAAACTGAATATAAACTATATACTGATAAACACTGAGGAGGTAATTCAAGTCCAGAGTCAAAACGTTTACAATATCAATTTCGTTGATAAGTACATTCAAATTGTATGCGAATTATCGCTTATAAATATATTATTTATATACCTCCCAACAATTGCTCATATAGACATTTACTTATATTTGAGTTTATTCTTAGAGCAATACAACTCTTTATTATTTATTTTTATTTAAGTAATGATTATAATTTACTTTAATTTTGATTATAATTTAATTTAGTTAAAAGTAGGAAGTATAAAATCAATTTTTGCAATTACTTATAAGTTTATCTAATATAAGGCGATATCAGCTTCCTTTAGTATGTTAATATTTATCTCGTATGAGACAAAAATTAGTATACAGAGTTCTTATATGTGTACACGCCTATGTCGATAACGTATTCATGATGTACGTTAAACGGATTATATTGTATCGAGCGAGCTCGTACGGCACCATTCGGTGTGCACATAAGTAGCATATATACTTCTCCTCGATCGCACCCAGGCAAAGTTCCGCGATAGATGCACGTACAGCTTCTCTGTAACCTACATAACGTGCTCCTCGGTTTCGCGTAGACGGCAACAGATACGACTTGGCGAGGCACATGAGAACTGTTGGAGACGCGTAGGTATGTCCGTGCGAGTTTATGAGGGCATAACTTAGAACCAAGTATGCGACGGAGGACACGGAATTCCGAAGTTCTCTGGATCTCCGACCCTCTCCACTTACTAAGGTACGCTCTTCCTGTTCGTCCGAAGGACGAAGGGCGAGGACAACGAGTACGATCTAGTCTACGACCGGCGCGGCGGACGTGTTGCATACGAGTGACTCGTAACCATGTGTCCAGGAACAACAACAAAGGCTAATTATTCAGACCAAGTATACTTGGTCACAAATATACAGCGATATTCGCTTTACAGCAAAAAAACAATGCGTAACCGACTGAAAATGTTGGAAAATATATTAATCAGAAACATGATTAAAACGATATAAATGACACGAGATTTGAAGTGGATGTTGCGATCGAAAGACGCGTGCACAAAATTGTTGCATTCAATTCCTTCTAGTAGTATTTTTAATTATTTTTAATTACAGTTTTTTTTCGCCGTATCTATAATTAAATCTTGAATTAAAATTCCATTACATCGGAATTTATTCGATATGAATTAAGGAATAATAACAGACTATTAACGTTTTACAACGAATAATAAGCTTCTTATGAAATCTAACAGAAACTTATCGACAATATGTAATATCGGTGTAAAGCAAAGTTGAGAAGAACAAGATCTAGGCGACAGGTTATATAGATACTTCTTCGTTCGCTTTCGAGAATCAACAGCGCGACGGGGAGCGAAGGATAAAATGGATAAGGGTAGACGGCAAAAGGGAGCAAGGACAACCCCATTCACGACATACGAGATCCAGTTCCAGTCTACTCACGATCCGTCCCTTTCGGGCGACAAACAAAAGCTAATGCACTTCTGGCGGATAACTGCTAACACTCCTTGGTGTCATTCTTCTTTCTTTCTCTCTCACTTTCTCATCTCGGTGTCTCTGTGCCCACTATTATGTCGCTTTTTTCTTCGTTCCTTGCACATCATTTTTCTTTTTTTCCTTTTCTGATTGATGGTTAATTGAAGCAATAGCGAAATCAAAAAAGCTTCTCATTGAAGTATTAAAAATATCACCGGCCTATTCCAAACAAATCCTTATCTCTTTTATCTAATCCACCTCGTAAGTACAAAGTTACACAATCAATGAACACGAACTCAATAAATTGTAGAAATAATGCATGATGTTATTCCATGATGAGTTCCTTTCAAATTTTTGATAAACGACGCGTAATATTTAAATCTTCGTGTTCATATTTCATATACGATTGAGTGTTTGAGATTTATGCAAAGAACAGAAAAATAAAAATTCACAAAGAAAGATAACAAACAAATGAAGATACTGATTGTTAACCTCTAATTGGTCTGGAACGATTTAGCGGTGCAATAATTTAAAGCAGATCGCGAGATCGGCCGCAGAAACGGCAGCATCGTGAAACAAGTTCTGAACATTGAATAAATGCATTATGGATGGCAAATAACAGAACAAAAAGATGGGCTGTTAAAGAGGAAAGAGAAGGAGTTGAGGACGTGACACGGAATTTTAGAGATCCCACAAGGAAGGAAATGAACCCGCTTAATGTTTTGCATTTCTAGCTTGCAGAATCAATATCTCATTTAAACGAAGAATCTCCTTTCAAGAATTGCGCGTTTCCTTGAAATAAAATATGATGAAGCATAAATATTCGCCTTTTTGGCAAACCAAAATTTTGTAATTATTTGCAGTTAGTAACGTTTATACAGCAAAGAGTTGAGTTATGTTGAATTGAATTTTTTCGATTGTTAACTTCAGATTGTTGATCTTCATCGACTGATTATTCCATGACATGAAAAAAAGAAGGCAAAAATGTTTCAATGGTTTATAACCGACCGTAAACGTGATTACCTTTCGGTTGTGATTTTGCGTAGAAGTAGAAACTGCAGAGATTGAAAAGGATCCAAAGAAGACATAATACATACGCGAAATAAAATGCGCCGACTAACTGCGTGTTTACGAGGCAACGCGGACATACGTTTGTAATGTCAGCGCCAGACGCCGCGCGCGAACTTTATTCCTCGCGATATCATTTTATCGTTTTACACCGGTAACAGCAGAAAATTTTCTGCAATTACAGCGAAAGCCCATAGCGCACACTTTCTCGCAGCGCGGAGATAAAATCCGCGGTCAGCCGGCCTCGTGTTCATAAAGCATATTTAAACGGCGCGGCGTTTCAAATTTGCGTCGTCCCGAGGAAATAAATTTACGAGTCGCTTGAATAGAAATACATAGCTGGATTTAAATTTATCGTGATGTTTATTGTGCTATTTTACGGCCGAGTGGAATACTCATACACGTGTAAAATTGATCGACACGCCGTACCGTGAAATTAGAGTCGCTGCGCAATCCCGTCGCGGTTTACGAGCACATCATTTCGGCAGCTATTTATTAATTAATGCAATAGCCATAATATTAATATATCGTAGATAACATTCACGAATATTATCGCAAAGTGGTATAGTAGATTTTGCAGAGAAGATAAATTGTAATTGGCGATTATTATCTCATATATAGGTACTCAAAACTATTTGAGTATTCAAAGTGTTCAACAAGATGATCAGCTCTTAAGTCGTAATAATGTCGTGGAATGAAACAGTAAGGAAGATTCTGTATACGCTCATTGAGAGTAAATAAAGTTGTCCGATTAAATCCATCCATAATGATTCACTAAATTAAATAAATGCGGGCGTATAGAGATATATGAGAGTATACGAATAAACTAACAGAGTACGGAATTGTGACGGTTTCTGTGTCAGCTTTAGTGTCGAGCCGATTTAATACTAGCTACAATGTTTGCCGATTGACAAGAGCTCGCTGGGGATATGGTTCTTGTCCCACTTTTCATCCGTTCCGATCGATCGTGCTGGTATTAAGTGCGTATTACGAGGTGATTAATTTGACACTTGTGCCATGTCTCTCCACTTCCCCGCTCGTCATCAATTCGGCACGTAGCCCGGGAGAAACGTGCCCCTGGACTAACAATTTTTTACATTTAAATCAATAGCCTGAAACATTGAGAGCAGACGCGTACATCCCCGTCGTTTTGTTCGTTCATTACGATGATTAGGAAACCGTGGGGATTATTGCGGGATTGAATTGCGGATGAGGCGGAGAGAGGTTCTTTCGGAGTAAACACGAAACATGGGAATACGATTCAATGTGCGTTAATTTATAGATGAAACTTGATGAAATACGAATCGCTGAATGCAAGTCACTTTATACATTGAAGGAAACCGCAAAACTCTAACTGCTGATCGAAATATATCAACAAAATACGTGACCATTTACATGACAATTTTACATTTAAACATGATGCTTTAATAGGGAACAAAAACACATCGTATATACTCGTAATAATAAACATATTACAGAAAATACTTTTTGTTAAAAACTGAAATATGTTTTCTCTATCAAAATTTAATTGGACATTATTTTTGTCTTGTAACGCTTAAAGTTTTATAATATTCTTGCTACATTATATTTCAAATAAATATTTCATATGGAAACAAAAGGTTAAAATTAATCAAACAAGAGAGATTTTATTCTTTACTCATATAAAAAGGCAATTTACCGAAATTCTTTTTTTATTATAACATATAAACATATCTGTATCTCGATATTTTTATGAAAAATTATTTCAATTTTTGGCAAAGTATATTTATACGTATACATTAAGTGCATCTATCACCGAATGTTCTGTACGATATTTGTAAAAGAGAAAGAAATTGAATTGCAAATATACTTAATTAGATGCCCATGTCATAGAAATATGTTGAATATGTTATTATATTATATGTAAATATGTGTTTCTCTCTGTCTATGCAATCGTCCCTCGTATTACGAAAACTCGTCGCCTATCTGTCGTCCACGAAATTAAAGTAATGTTCTAATTAACGTGGGTTGCTCGTTATTTCTTCGAGTGCCGCGAGTGAGCCACTCTCTCACGGGATGGATATTGTCCAATTAAAGCGCCGCTCGTAATCGGGGACGAAAGAAAGAGAGAGAAGTCTGTAAAGTGCGAGAGACGGCATTGCCGAGCGTATATCGGGAAGTCAGTCACCACGAGCCACCATAAAAGTTTGAGTGCGTCCCTTAATGCGGTATTCGCATAGAAGGAAACCCAGGGTAGAGAGGGTGGTTACCACGGCGAGGGTCGACTTGAGAAAAAAGTCATAACTGCCTTGGTTCACGGCAGCCCCGTTCCGCTTGCTGCCTCCTCTCTTCCAGCTTTCTTTACTTCTCTCTCCCTTTTTCTGCCTTGCGCTCCGCTCTTTCTCTACGTGCCGGGTTAGATTTTTCCAAAGCCCTCTGTCATCGTTGAGCTTTCGAGACTTTTCTGCAATGCTCCGTTAAGTAAAGTATACGTTACTCATCCCCTTTCTCTCTTTTGCTGTCACCTTTTAAATTTATTGCCCACCCACACTTATGTAAATCGTTTGCTTATGAGATTCAGAATCAGCTGATTCACTCACAAGATGTTACTTGTGACAATTGATACCTTCGACGATCTATTTTATTTTTGAGATGGTTCTCATATATTCATTTATTAAATATCATACATTTTTAATGCTTCTGCTGCAATGCGGTCTTATTAAAAAACATAAGCCATTTGTTAAATCTTTTTGTTTTAACGTGATCTCTCCTTAATAAAGCGATGCCTTTATGTACCATTTATACTTTAAGCAACACAAAGTAAAGAGACAAAGTTAAAAATAATAATCTAGTTGCTAATTACTAGAGAATTATGTAAAAAAAAGCTTTTCACAAAAATTTTGATTGATATATCGAAATGAATTTTGTTCTTCGCCGAGCTTTTTGCTCACATAAAACAAGATTCTCTTATGAAAAAAAGGATCTACTATTTTACGAAATTATTTGAAGAAAACTTTACGAGGACCCTTTACAGCGGCGCGGCTCGATCGATTCTGAAACCTAAAGTTTCATTGCGAAAGTCTGATCGCGTAAAAGCTCTTTTACGAGCAGTTTAATACTTGGAAGATACTAAAGGCGCATTTGCGCTTTTCCTTTTCTCCAATATGTAGGAGGCTTGTATCAAGTCTTTGTATATGATTTGTATGATATATATTATATCATCAAATGCTTATTAAAGTAGTTTAACTTGTCTAGAATCTTAGACATTTGCTCAATAAACTAACAAAATAGATATTACACATAATAAGTTATCTCTCATCGTCCAGCATCTTCAATCTATTGCAAATTTCGATAATCGAGCAATTACAATAGCAATTGCACGCGTACAATTATAGCGATTAATTAAATCCAGATCATATTATTCAATGGATCGTCATTTATTGTTAGTTGGAGATTAATTGAGTGGCTGTTTTGTCTCTAAATTACATTCAGGGGAATATGGAGTAATATATCATCGGGATGGAATAGATGAACGAAATAACATTCTACTGGAGTGACCGGTAAACAGGAACCCAAAAGTTCCCTTATCGGGGATCCAACACGCGGCCTAAAGATTTAAGCCACTTCAGTAGTTTCTTGGCCGGCGACATCCTCAAATTATACGGCGAACGATAAAACGAATCCTCCGCGAACTTCCCTTGAGTCGGGTCTTACGACAGAAGCCTCGGGGGTGCCGGGACTACTCCTCCTCGTTTAAATATCATCCTAATCTTGTTGGCCGGAAACACCACGTCCTCTCTCGCTCTTCTTGCTCTCTCTCTCTCTCTCTC
>NW_017259225.1:1098979-1102813 GCF_001594045.1 Atta colombica | reverse complement strand
CTCCCGCCCTCTCTCTCTCTCTCTCTCTCTCTCTCTCTCTCTCTCTCTCTCTCTCTCTCTCTCTCGCTCTTGCTCTCTCTCTTTTTCTCTCTCTCTCTCTCTATCTTTCCCCTCTCCCTCCATCTTTTCCCCCTTTCTCTTCCCGGTTCTCGTGCCTTAATTCTCCGTGAGCGTAAACTTCGGGGCCCGGATGACAAATCGCTGCGGCCGCGGATTATCCGCGAACGAAAAACTAATTAAGCCGAAATGCCGCTCCGGCGTCGCGCCGACCGGAGCTCCATCGAGCGGATATTCCGTCGCCCTCCGTGTCAAATATTTTCCGAGGTCGCGGATATCCCCGTCCATCTTCACGGTTCGTTCGTGCATCAAGTATATGCGCCAAGTAGAAAGATCGACAAAAACTGAGATCGCATCGAGGTTCTTCCTTTCCCATTCCATCTATTTAAATAGTTGTCGGAGTCCATAAATCCGGCTGCTTAAAACTGACTTGTGCTACTCGCTTAACCCCGTTTATGCGCAACGTATACCTCGGTAGAATACCGCACGAAGATTCGAAATCCTATCGAGCACGTCGTGATAACTAGAAGGTGGGAGGAACATTCGCTCAGGTTCTGAAGATTCTCATTCGCCAAGTTTTAATACCTTAAATCCGTGCTGTTGATTATAATGAAATTTCTAATTCTAGTTTAAAAGTACTATGTGTATTCTAATAACAGATTTTCAATACACGATTAATTCTGACAATACGATCGTTCGGCTGTAAAATCGAATTATTTTTTTTCTTTTTGAATCTTAAATAACAAGAAACTTTATCTTTTACTTTTTCCGCAATTTTCCGTATTTTTCGTTTTCTTTTTCTTATGGATCGTGCTTTGCATACCGATCAGTAAAATTAAAAATTGTTGAACTTTATTGGCCGTCTGCCATTATTTTGGTGTACTCAGAAACACTATTGCATAGAGAAATGTTGCGATACCTCGGAAGAGATATCTACTTGGAGAGTCTCTACTTGGACCACCTTACTCTAAGTACATTCTAAGACAGACTTACCTCGTTGGAGATTAAGCTTAAGTCCTTTCGACAAAGTGTCACATTGTCTCGTCCTTATCGTGGCAATTGACTTTGGTATCGTGTTGGCTGTGCATTCGTCGTAAGCCGCTACAAAAAATACTTTACGACGGCTTCTAAATTTCCGAGAGCAGCTTTCTCGCTATACCTCTCGCTATTTGCATAAATTGCTTCGATTAGATTTTTACTATTCTTTTGATCAATCTATCATTGATCTTGAACGCATAATAATATTTTAATCTCTGCAATTATTTGTTGCTTGATACATAAGAATCTTCCATTACAAACTGCCAAGATTTTTGCCTTTACATATACATGATTTCCTCACTATGCATTCTTTATTCATTCTTAATGCAAAAATAAATTAGGTTAGTGGCTTGTTACGTTATCTCAAGGAACATAAATCTACAGAAATTCAACGAAAATGAGTTCTTATAAGATGCATCACGTCATAAGCGAACGGGTCGCACGCGTACTGACTTTGTGATGAAAGAAGAAGAATCGAGAGAGGAGGAGAAAGAGAGAGAAGCAAGCTAAATTCTCTTCTTTCCATGCCACTAATAGAAGTGTCACGAACAGAGCCAGATCTTATAATCCGTTCGTGCTAATTTCAAACCGCATCGGGAATACTCAGGAGCACGAAGAGCGATCGGACCACAGTTTTCCCAGATTTGTCGTCTCTCGACAGAAAGCTTTAAACTTTTCAAACCACTCGTGGTACAGAATTCCTAAAAGTACAGATTACGACATTTGACTTTTGTTCGATTTATCAATAATTCACAATCAAAAAAATTTTTTTTTATTTACTTTTCTTTTTCTTTTATAAGTCGTAATAATTTTTAATATACTTTATCGAAAGTTTCACATGAAATATTTGCGAGCCAATTGTTCTAATTTTAGATGAATATTTGAAGATATATATTAATAATGATAAAAAGTTATTTGAAAATTTTAAATAATTAGCGTTTGCAGATTATCTCCTTTATCAAATTGTTTATCAAGCATTCATCAATCGATAACGTAACATATACAAATTATATCATTAAAAACTGCTTTATAAAATTGAATATTACGCACATATACAATCTTGTATCATGATCTAAAAGGCTTTTCCTGTTCTTGGTAACATTACGAGCCCTTAAAACGATTAAGGACGGTCCGTTAAACGCACTACGATAGAAGGGCTCCGTCGGCCAGAGATAATTAAAAAGGTAATGAGTAAGCGGATATCTGCTCGTAGCGGAAAGGAGAACGGTACGCCTTAAACACGGTTCGACAGGCCACCGATGAAATAATGACGCGGACGAAAAATCAATCTTCTCTGTAGATAGAGTTTCTTCGATATTAAAGGAAGCTTGAACTATTATCAGAAGTGAAGAAGAACAACACTAATAATAACAGAGAAGCTCAATATGTCTATTTTACTGTTTTATTTATTACACTAATATTTTTACTATCATTACGTATCTTTAGAATGAAATATGACGAAGGAAATAGAAAGAAGGATTCATTCAAAACAAATCATGTATCAAATATTTTTTTATTATTATATAAAAGAGAATGACTTTGATGTTTTTAGATTTTTGGTATAATGGATATAATGAGAATCATCGTAATTCTTGACTGTATTTTTTCTAAATTTTATGTCTGCATACAACGCTTATACGATGACAATTATTAGATTGTTGTAACAAAATGTAACGATATAGCTCGTTATACGTATATAACTACGTACAATATATTACAAGAACTTAATTCCTCAAACATGTATAAGATTAAGCTATACAAGTGAAGTCTTTGCACAAAGCTTTTCTATAATGAGAAACTTCGTCTTTCACTTCTTCTGCAAGATCCGTATTTTCTTGTTTTTTTTTTCTTTAGTAACTCCTTGCGGATTATGCTCTGCATGCCATGAAGATTAAAAACTGACAACTTTTGTCGAATCAGCATGATGGTGTTATGATAAATGTTTTTCTAAGAGTTGTAGTAACTTTGTTAATATTAAAATATTTCTCTCTATTCATCTACAATAAACTTTAAGTGCTTATATTGCTTTAGTACGAGAGTATGAGGGAATACGATACGAAAATTGAGATATCTACATCCGCTAGACAAAATCAACAACAAAATTGAAGCAAAAATTAAACATTCAAATCAATGTAAAAAAATGAAGAAAAAGAAAGTAAATAAAAGCAAAAAGATTTTTATAAAAATATTTTATTAAGATATTTTGGAGACGTAACAATCGATCTTATGTAATTTCTTACGTAATGAATTCATTGGAAAAATTCGATGAGAAAGATAGATTTATTAGAAACGAAGATTTTTCTTAGATTATCCGAATATACTTAATTATTATAGAAGAATGATTGAGGAAAATATGTTACATCATATAGCATGTATGTATAATATAAAGCATGTATATTTACTAAGAATTTGCAGAGATCTGATTGTTTATTCTCCCTATTATGATTGTATGTATAAAATATTTACCTCCCTAACGCTAATGGAACAACTCAATTTCTTTTGCACTACATGAAAAATATTTTTCAAATCCAAGTTTCCCTACAAATTAAAATTGAAACATTGCTTATGAGAGAATGCATCCTATTCCTTAATTTTTACCAGACTATTGCTTATGCTATTTTCGGAACTTCATTTACCTTTGCCACATTGTATACATAATTTTTATTTTAAAAGATAATTATAAATTTAGATAATTATAAATTTTTTTCTTCCGTATTGTTTTAGACGAATTTAAAATTT
>NW_017259225.1:1090393-1098734 GCF_001594045.1 Atta colombica | reverse complement strand
ATATATATAATATATATAATAAAATATGAAGAATAGCCATATATGTTATATTTTTATCTTTATTTTTTATTAATAATTACATGATTATTAGCTTATAATCGTGAATTAATGTATTAATTAAATATATTAACAATTTATGTGGCACAAAAATTGTAGGATCATATTATTGCGCAACAATCACATAACAACAGAAAGATTACAAGGTCACGTAATCTGAAATTATTAAATAAGTCTGTCATTAAGACCAGGATCAGGATTTTCATGATAATTGTCTATAGTCCTGATTGACTCCTTCGTAACACCTAAACTTTTGTTCTTTCTCCGTGGCGGTGTAGGAATTTGCTCTAAATCCTCCGCTAAGTTTTCCAAATTTTGAAACAATCTATTAGGTTTCGCGGGTGCTTCTCTCACAAAACTTACACTGTCCTTTATATCAGTCGCGATGCTTTCAAAAAAATCGGAGCTTGATTCTAATTCCGATTTAACGACAGAATCCTTGAAATCAGAACGTGTCGTCTCATCTAAATTTTGTTCCGTTTCATTACATGGGGATTCCTCGTCATTTTCCAAATCAACGTCCATCATGACCTTTTCTTCCCAGGTACAGAAGGACACTTTTCTTTTCTTCGGTGTCGACGTTGAATCTCCAAGGGGCCGTTCTAAAGACACGGATAACCGATCTGTCTTATTCTCAAGCGTACTATCAACTAGAATGCCATCGTTAATTGAACGTTGATCTGACACATTTCTGTCGATCACATTGTGTTTCTCTACAGGAACGATTTCCGGCTCGAGAAGCTTCTCCGCAGGAGTTTGTTTACATTCCTCGTCTGTGTTCTCTCGCTTTGTGATTTCGTCAGACTGATCTTCCTTCTCCAACATATCCGAAAGCGCTACCTCCAACTCGGTGAGACTCGGCGTCATCGAACTGAGATTACTTTCGTTGGCTACCTCATCATTTAAAACCTTGAGCAAGGTCGAATGATCATTGTCTAGAATCTGGGCTTTGATCTTTGGCTCCGGACTCGGTGGTGGCGTCTTTACCCGCTGATCCTGGTAATCTTTCTTCAATTTGTTCGTCGCATCCTTGGCCAACTTTTCATCGAAGAAATCGACGATCTCTTCGTCGACTTCCTCCAGCATCTCCTGCGGCAGTGATTCCTCCGATATTGTTCTGATTAACTTGTTCGTTACGTCGGAATGTGCACGCAACTCCTTCGACTCGTACGGATCGTCAAATGGCTCGCTCTCGTTCGACAGGCTACGGCCGAAGATCAGCCTCGATTGGTCGGATCGATCAGATTCTCGGACAACGGTGCCATTCCTATAGGACCCCTCGATCGTATCTGCCAAATGGAACGTCCGCGGTTTAACTAGTCACGTACGCGAATAGTTGGGTACCTTCTACACTCTAGACGATTACCCGACCAACCGGGATAGAATCCAAGAGCGAATAAATGTATGAGATGGGAAGGGGCGTGGAAGGACTGTGGTCGGATATATATTCGGTTTACATAGTCGACGATTTCTTGTAAATAGAGAGAAGAATTTCACTCGTCGTCATTTTTCCCCGGACAGAGATTCGTTTTAAATCATTTTCTATGGAACTTTGGAATGAATAAATTGCGGTGAAATAATGAGAAGTTCAGAGATTTTATAATCAAAGACATTCATGGATTAAAAATTATAATCAAATTATGTAATTATTATCAATTAGAAAAAGAGCTTTTCAGAATAAAGCTAAATTATAAAATAAATCAATTTTTGGCATTAATTTCAAATTTCAACAAATTATAGAATGAATTCTTAATACGTACATGCATTAATTGAGTTCTTTTAATAAACGTGCTATAGATCCGTAATATTTGTGTGTGTGTGTGCGTGCGTGCGTGCGTGCGTGCGTGCGTGCGTGCGTGCGTGCGTGTGCGTGCGTGCGTGCGTGCGCGCGCGCGCGCGCGCGTGTGTGTGTGTGTGTGTGTGTGTGTGTTTGTGTGTGTGTGTGCGTGCGTGCGTGCGTGCGTGCGTGCGTGCGTGCGTGCGTGCGTGCGTGTGCGTGCGTGCGTGCGTGCGCGCGCGCGCGCGCGCGTGTGTGTGTGTGTGTGTGTGTGTGTGAGAATATATGTATATATAAAAGTAAAAAGGTTTGATCGATTGTTATATTTAATCGTAAATATATTATTACCACAAATCGAGCGATGAAGTGCCTCATTTAGAAAAAATGGTTCTCTACGAACTGGCGAAGTTTCTAACTCGCAAGTTGGTGATACTTGACAGATTTCCGACATCTTAGGAGGATCAAAATATTTTAATGATCTAAAATAAATTGATAGCATATTATGCTATGGATTAATCTTCTATGTAATTTGTACGGAAATATGTTCTTAATACCTGTTTTGATCTGCTAACCAATCATCAGTATACTCCGATTCTCTACTGGAATCAATTATTGGCAATGCTACCTTGCCGAAAGATTCAGGTTTCTGCAATGATGAAGTCATATCTTGAACACACGAGATTTTCATCTCAGTCGACTCTGTTTGCTTGGCTTCAACATTTCGTGAATGGTCAACAACATCTACACCTTCGGAAAGCCCTGCACTTTCCGCAAGTTTGTTGTTACAGTCTTCAATCCGTGATGTATTCTATAATAATGCATATTTAAACTATACGAATTAATCTAAATACATAAATTAATGTTTTTTTCACTTTATATGAAAGTGTTTCAGCCATTTTTTTACTAGAAAGTGTAGGGAAATAAAGTTACAGCTTGAAGTTTGAGGAACTTTCGTATATTACAAAACAATATTACATAACGTAGAAATGACTGATATTACTTATAATTTTTTTGTTATAAAGAGATATATGATTAAGAAAATAATTTTTCTAATTAGAACGACGCGATGAAAATAAATTCGTGAATATTTCAAATCTACTCTGCTTTTGAAAGCAAAGATACGTTTCTTAATGCGATTAGTTTCTTCATCGGAATGCCAGCGCTAACAGGCGTCAGCTTAATATCGATTTCAACGTGGCTCGCTTTGTAAACGTACCTCGACAGAGAGACGTTGGTTCGAATCGCAATTACTGATGTCACTGAGGTCCCAATCCTCCAATTTACTTGGATCGTACTTCATGAATCTACCATCGATGACCTCGTTCTCGCTAGAGCCCAACTTCTCTAGCACTTGATACAACGACAGGTGTTCCACGCTGCCACGTCGCGGGAAGTAGTCCTCCAAACATACACTGGTCTTCTATAATCAAGAAATAACACAAGTGCAATCGTCGTCTTGTTATTAGTTCTATAACTCTCTTGGTACGCCAACACAGCGAAACAAATCAAATTAAAAAGTTGACGGAAAGAAATATGAGGAAACATGTACAAAACGTGACTTTATCAAGATATCTCTTTTATAAAGTAATAAAATATCATGACAAATTTTATACACACACCAATTTTAAAGAAAATTTGAATGATTGTTTAATTACGATAGAGTAGTAATTGTGTAATAATATAAAAAATCTAATTATGCGACTATAATAGTTTTCACTTAATTGTTATATTTTTAACCCTTAATATATATTATATGTATGTACACGATTAGATGATTCGTGTCTTGTGTATTTCCTTATAACAGTAGAAATACTTAGTATTTTGCCGCGTGTGTATAAAGAATCGGAAAATCGTCATGTGTATTAAGAGTTAATAGATAGCTCGATAGTTGTTTCAAAATTTTTGCGTTTGATCTACGAAATGAAATTATGGAGACTGATTGAGTACTGAACCTCGGAAAAGGGTGATAGGAAAGATTCGGCCGGAAGCGAGACAGTGCTGCTTCTGACGGGTCTCTTTGATTTCATTTTTTCTTCTACTCTTTCCTCGTTCGCTATGTCTTTTACAAGATGCCTAGACACGTCCAGCTCATCGTAATTCGGCAAGCTAACGGTGCTATAGTTCTTCGTCCTTGTATTTGCTTCCGGTCTGTCGTCGTCCCTCGAGGGATCCCTGATCCGCCTCTCGAGCTCCTTCGACTTTCGTCTGTCCTGGCGATTAGGAGTCGAAGAGTCCTTGATCGACTGATTCCGGACGAATCTCTCGTATTCCTCGTTCTCAAGAACTTTCCGGTGATGGTGGTTCGACTCCGAAGTCCTCGAAGTTTTCTTGTCGGCAGGCGTCCTTTTGCCGGAAACCACCTCGCTGGATATTATCCTTCCGGTGCCATTAACCTATCGAAGGAAATCATTATTTTCGTTATCGAAGTCGAATAGAGCAAGGAATTCGAGATTAGCATAATTCCCAATAGTATACTATATATTTTTTTCATTTTTTATCTTCCTCGCATAAATTGGACAGTGCAGAAATTAATCTATTAATATGATTTTGAACAGATTAAGTATGTAATAAGAAAATATATGGTATAATAAGAGTATGTCACATTGCAGCATGTATTATTTTCTTCTTATAATTTTACATAAAATAAGTAAAACACTGTCGTAAAAATTCTTTAATTTAAATAACATTTGAATAAAATTTGTTTCGTTTAATTTCTAAAGCTCAATTTAATACGATATGCTTTATTTTCAATCTCAACAATACGTTTTATACTCGGTTTTATATTAGTATCTTTCTTTTGTCTTTAAATTTTTATTTTATTAACTTTTTTATTTATTATAAATTATATATTTTAGAAATTTTCTTTGCTTGCTAACTTTTTTCTTGTCCCATTAAGCGTCGTATTCATAGTCGTGATTCAACTTGAGATTCGATTTGAGCTAGGTTTGAATCAATCTTTCATTTGAAAAACGCTTTTCAAATCACGATTTAATAAATCTGATTGGTTGAATCTTTAATTCAAACCTAGCTCACTTGAAATAAGGATCAATCATGGATCGATTTACGACTATGAATACAGACCTTATAAATAATATGGCACGATAATTTAATAACATTTAATATTCCACATACGTATTAGATATATGGATGTACAATTAATTTATGTTTCTACAAAATCTGTGCTGATTAAAATTGGAGGGCGAGTTTTACTAAAAATAAAAACCATTTCGTGCAATTAATAACGTCATGTAGTGTGATTGTATGAAGAATATATATAATTTACATTATTTATCAAAATTAACGAAAATGAAAATAAATCATTGAGTTTAAATATAAAAATTGTGCCATACTAAAATAATGATATGGAATTGATTCGCTGGCTTACAAGCTAACTTGAAGAATTATGATGAGCTAACTCACCTTATGTTCGTAGATCTCTTTCATCTTTCGACCGTCATACTTCTGATCATCGCTGCAAGTCTTTTCCGTTCCCCTTGTCTCGACTTCACCATTCTGGTTGTTGTTATTCGTCTTCGGCGATCTGACCGAGAAATATAACGGTTCCTCACTCGTATCGCCGCGTCTCAAATTATTGGTCACGTTCTCAGGAATCTCGTCCGGTTTTGGCGGCAAGGGTCTGCTCCTATTTCTTTTTTTTCGTCTCGGTGGTGGCACAGGAGTGACGTCCTTCAGATTGGCACCTGCGATGATATATTTATTCGAAGAAATGATTATCGTGCGGATGTATCTATTCTGCTCTATCTAACAACGTTTGTAACATGCAGATTGAACAAATTTAACGACTTTAATAATGCCAACAATATCGGTGGCCGTTACTGGAGCCATCGTCGCAACGTTAACGCGACTCGTTAAAGATCTACGTAGTGTAACGATAAATTATGCGGGCTTATGGCTTACGCTCGGACAAGAAACGGAAGAGAGGGCCATTCGCTGACGCCGCTGACGGTTAAATTTGCGAGAGTCAGAATTCTGCTCGCACATTCCTGTTACGGCTTCATAACCGAGTTGAAATTGCGTTCTATACGGGACGAAAGGTAGCAATATTCGTATAGGCAACAATTTCATGCAATGTCACGACGTAATTCAATCTCATCGTGTCTTTAATTCTGTTAACTACGCTGTTTTTCACGTTCATTAAAAAATTTTAATTAGATACCTTTCATCTTTCTTAATGCATTTTAGATTCCGCTGCGCGCCGCGCCGTAATTTCATTTTGTTTCGATCCGGCACACGCGCTTTCGGTTCGTACTCGGTAACGATCCACCAATTGCTGGACAATCTGGCGATAAATTGTGAGCTTACAGTTGAATGTAGGTGTGACAGCGGGACGCAGACTAGTGTCGACGATCGAGTTCGTGAGAGTTGAGTCCGCTCTAGGCGGGCTGGGTACTTCGAGATTGACGTCCACCCAATCGCTAGGATGAAAGGGTCTGTCCACAGAATCTATGCTCCGTCCCCTCGTCAGCACTTCCCTCGGTGGTGAACCGGCATATCCTATTTCAGAACTACGCAGAAAAGATTAAGTTGAGCCTCTGCTTCCTAGCTAACGTGCTCTATAGCCCGGAATGTAAATATATGACAGCCATGGCACGAATGAATTTGATACGTGTAATCGATCATCATGCGAGTATATATTGCATTAAGTTTGTGTGAAAACCCATTGCGATGTGGACATCTCAACGATGTAGATTACACAGTAAAAAATTTTGTGTTAAATTTAACACATTTCACATGTCCCAAACGGTCCATCCAAATTTTTGTGTTAATTTAATATAAGATGAATATGTTAGAAAATAACACAAATATTATGTAAAAAATTAAGAAAGAAGTAATACTTTGACACAATTTAAAAACAAATTTTATATTAAACTGACACATTTATAATGTTAAATTTATCTAACTGAACTTAGATTCTGTTTTTACATTTTTAGTTTAGGCGATGCCTCTGTGATATTTAACATACGCAATATATAGATTTAACAAATATTTACTGTTATAAAGAGAAAATAATACAAAAAAACCCGTACCTTTTTACATATAAAATATGTAACTAGTTGTACACAACATATTTCTTTAGTAAAATTAACATTTATAATATATTAAATCGACACACACATTTTATTTATTAGAATTTATGTTTTAAAATTAATTAAAACATTATTTTTATGTTATTTATTTTTTTACTTACATATAAATTGTGTTTTAACATTGAAAATTTCAATTTTAACATTGAAAAATGTTTAATTTTAATTTAACAAAAAATATTCAAATAACACAATCATATTATGTTAAATTAAAATTCGAATATATTAAAAATTCAACATAAAAGATTTTAACAAAGATTTGAGTGGAGACATTTTTAATACAAATACAAAATGTTTTTTACTGTGTAGGCACGAGTAGTTAAAGAGAAAAGTTCATATCAGAAAAAAAAATAGTTTTTAAAAGGCACTCAGATGATATATAGCTGCTTACTTTCTCAAAAACTACTACTTTTGAATTTATCAGAAACTATATTTAGAAAATTCTTGAAAAAATTTTAATTATTAATTATTAATGAGATATATATGCAATTTTATGCCGATTATTAAATATTTTACGTATAAAATTGGACTGCTTTAGGAATAATTAAATGGCGTAATTATAAAATAATATTTTTTTCATTCATTAGAAAACTTAAATCTGTATTTTTTTTAAACACAATTTTTTCTGTATATAATATTTGTCATTGAAATGATGTACAAGCTGAATCATCTGTATCGTTTAAAGATTTGTTCAAACTTCATGTAGTTTCTTGCGAAGCAGATGAATCTACAGAGAAAAAAAAAGAAGGAATATGAGATAAATTTACATTCTTTCGTTGATGTCACAGCAAGGATGTGCAAGCAGTCGACTGTTAATTTTGTGCCACTTTCGAAACAATTTGTGTTCATCAAAAACTACAGCTCGATGCACCGAAATAATCCGGAATCGCTACGGCGCTACACATAGCTTATACGGTTTATCGCAAATGCATTCCGTGTTTCTTCGCGTCCCTTGAGCTGTAACTCTTTCGGGACGCGAAACATTACCGGAATTTCTCTCATACAGTCTCCTGCTCGTGCACGAGAGTGCCTTTCAACTTCGTATAAAATACTCCCAGTACACGCGAGCGATTTCAAAATATCTATAAAGAAGAAAGAATTCCGTTCGTCTCTCCAGAATTTATCAGTGATTTATAGTTACATCGAACTAGTATCAAAATATGGAGTAATATGACAAAATATTAAATTCTTTCTGATACAGTCATTAAATGAGTCACAAAAATTTTTTTCTTTAAGAAAAAGAAACTAGTAATAAATATTAACAATACTTTTTATTTAATATACCATCATTGCGTGCACAAGAAGTAACAATAAATCGTGTCTATAAAAAGGAACGAAACATTCTCTCTTAATATTCATTTAGAACAAGATAGAATTCATATAAAAATAATAAAAAATAAAT
>NW_017259225.1:1076227-1090293 GCF_001594045.1 Atta colombica | reverse complement strand
ATATATATATATATATATAATATATATGTGCGTGTGAATGTGGGCAGGATTGCTCGTTCTACATAGCGAGAGACTGTAACAGCGTGTGACACATGCAGTTTATTTACTGTGTTAACCCGTGCACATATATACGAGCTGGTGCATCGTAATTTATGCCTCAGCGTGCGCGAATAATTTACGCGAAATGATCATCCTCGTTGTTCTTGCGGGCTCAAGTGAATTAAAATTCACATTGTTGGAACAATTTGTACTGACGAGCGGATTATTATAAGCATATCTCTATTGTACTCGTGTTTTATCAGAGTATATTCATAAAATATGTGTTATTATCAACATATATGTTTCAATCGACGATTTTTAAGATTCGGTTTTTATTGTGTCAGGAGATTCGTCAATGCGATTTATCTTTAATGAGATATTAGGTGTGAGAAAAAGTTCCCACACCTAATATATCCTTCAGCAATTTTTTGCTAATAACGTAAAGTGATAAAATGTTATTATATTAAATACGAGGTTTTTCATCGCTTAATTTCCGCCTTTACAGTTTTAAGTGGGAAAATAAACAATACTATCTACGTCATTAATTACAGTAGTCTGATGCTAAACACCGGTTCAACGTCAGGCAGCCTAACAGTGCACTATGAAGAATATCTTGCCAGTTACGAAACTGCTGTGAAATTACTATGTAATTTTACAACGTGGACTCGTTTCACTCGTTATACAGGAGTTATTAATCAATTTTATTGGCGAAATAAAACTTTCGCCATCGATAACTCGCGCAGATTGAAATTGACAAGTAACTTTGTCGTGCTACACACTACATAAAGTTTGAAAAATATTTCTCCTTAAAAACTATTGTGTGTGTGTGTGTGTGTGTGTGTGTGTGTGCGCGCGCACACACACACACACACACCATTTCTTCAATTTTTCTTGGTGTAATTAAAAAATTATTTTTTACATCAAGTAATTGGAACGCTATAATGTGTTAATTAATTGAAATATTTTTATTTATATTGAAATTATAATTTATCAATTACATCTTGAAAATGAAACATGGAATAATTGTATCGATCTAAATTACAACATTTTAATAAATAAAATTATCTAATATTGGAAAAATATTGAACAGATTAATTGCGAAAACGTTAAGTGAAAGTCTAAAACCTGTAAAATGTTTAATAAATTCACCTTTGCTCATACACTTATGAGTACAAATATTCATGTACTACTGTAGGCCGTAATGTGATATGAGAGGAATGCTTGTGTAACTACATAATATGTTTGCTGATAATAAATTAAAAATATTAACTCGTCATGTGCGAGAGAATGAACTATTCACCTGTTTCTTATTATCGCAACAAAGTTATCGATTGATTTAATCTTACTCTCAGCAAGGTAAAAATTTAATTGACGTACACCACATGACTCAAAAAAAAAAGATCGAGGAGAAAGTAAATTCCTTTGAACAGGTATAATTGAGCAGTAGTAAAGTCTAGTATAGTTCTCATAAAATATGTATAACAAGCATGTCACTTGCTGCATGTTCTCATTCAGATTTTTAAACAAACTACTGTCACATTAACATATGCTATTCATTAATATAAGACTTTTTAATATTGAATTTTATGATCCAAGAAACTAAAAATATATAAAAATTAATTTTTGTACAGCAAAATATATTAATTTAGATTAAAATTACAAATTATTTCTTTATCATATTTTCGATGTATTTAACAGAAAGCTTCAATTTAACTTATTCCATTTTACAACTTTTACAACTTATTTTTCTGATATACAATGTATATAAATATGTATATAAATATGTTGAACATAATAATGTTGAACTTTGTCTGCTTTTGCGTGTATACAGTAGTTTTTAGACGTTCGCACTTGTGGGTCTAAAGGTTCTACTGATCCTAAAAAGGAATCAGTCGAACAAGGCGTAGGATGAGAGCGAACTAAAGCGACAGACCCCACGCTCGATCATCGCCGTGTGGATTCACTGTCACGCGGCCTAAAAGCTGTCTGAATATAGGATAAACCTGTCACACAACCTAGATCCTTTTCCACAGTAACGAGAACCAAGAGACCGTCGTCCTGCACGCAACGCGCCACGCATTTTACATGTAACGTGTCCGGACTCTAAAAATATTCCTCTGTCGAAATTCGATTCCTCTCCTTTCGCAATCGACACGTTACAATAATCCGGGATTCTAACGAGTCGAGTATTCAAATATCAATAATTTTCCATAGATATATCATAAAGAAAAACATATAAATAGGATGAGATATAAATTATTATAGACTTTTTTATTCTAAATATTTGCAATCTGCTATTATGATTTTGTTATTGTGCTAACATAATATGATTCTATTATAAAATATTCTAATCGTATCAAAGAAATCTGTTATAAAATATTTTACATGATAAAAAAAAGAATCAAATAGAAATAGTCAAATAGAAACGAGCAATTCTTATATCTTTATTTGAGAAGAAAAGGAAATCTTTTTTGTTCATTAGTATAAAGAAATAACTCTAAATCGTTTATTAAATCATAATTTATTTTTTCTTTAATTCAAATTGCATGCAGACTAATGTAGAAAAATCCAAAGTTAAAACATTCCGACCTCGCAGTTTTAAAGGAAAAATTACTGAATGTCTAAATGTTAGCTACTTTGATTTCTCTGAAGATCGACGAACTGATTGTAGCGCTTGTGAGCATATGATTCAATTACGAATAGTGGCAAGATAGAAATAAAATTACGTTATTATTGAGTTCGACGCAGCGTTCGCCATTCGCTGAGTGTGACCATTTAAGGTCGAGTCCACCATCTCTCTCAATTCATTGTAAAGTTAGGTTCACCTTCGACGCTTACGCGCTAGATCGTTTAGATTTCACCTCGGAGGCTGTTGCCATCACATCAGGAAATTGCGTTCTTCTCTCCTTACGTGCGATATATCACGATTTATTGCACGATCGACGAAAGATCATAATCGTGGTACATAAGCGTGTCAAAAAGATAGCATCGTTTATTTTAATTATAACATTGTTGCTGTCTGTACGATTTTTTAACGTTACATCATCATTTATATTGTATTATTTATATCGAAGAAGTAATTGCCTGATATACGCTTCGTAACGTTGCTCGATGATGTCCAATTGTATCCGTAATATAACTTTTGTACCGAGTATTTCAAGATTAGCGGAAAGTGGATGTGTAACACGATTACTTGTCCATTAAGCCAATAAGCTATCAAGTCCATTGTCGAGCTCAAATTAGCGGACCTCCTTTCATAAATTCTCTTTTGTGACATACTTCCTGTGTGTAGAATGATGGCATGTACGATAACATTAATCGCATTAACGGTATGGGTAACACAATTTTTTCGGTGGATCATTAGGAAGAAGCTTCATACCGCGTCACTTTCTATTAATTCAATTATCTCTCCGGAATTAATATGATTGTATCAATTATAATATTCCTCGACCGCCTCTAAGTGATTATCTCTGACCCACGTTCTCGCGCAATTAACAGCAACGATGATGCACACTCTTGGCAATAACCGTCAGCAAAATTACAGAGCGAGGTAACTCTTAAAAGCGACACTGAAATCCTATTACTTATACTATGTCCAGTAAAACTTGCGTGCAGCTTTCCATGATTTGCAATCGCAAAATGCATGAGCAAGGTTTGAAGAAAAAGAGAAAAAAAAGAAGAAACTACGTACCTCGTAACTCTCTGCGTGGCGGCTCCTAAGACCGAGCCTTCCTCCTTTAAACTTGGATAAATCTGCAACAGAAATAAGCATGAATGTTATACTTTGTCGTTCTATATCCTATGAAAGTTTAAATGAAGAAAAAAGTACCGTTTTCATTGTTAAATGGATATATGTTCTCATTAAGTTGTAGACTGAATAGAATTAATGAGAACATATCTGGAACATGAGGAAAATCATGAGAAATATAAAAAGAGAAATATATGCATAAAGTATTATGAAATAAATCTATGCATAACGATAGAAAAATGGTTTGTTAAAAACTTATGAATTCTGAAAAATCTGAAGAAAACATTTTTATGACAATTTTAATGAAGAAGAAAAGGAAATACTTTTCGCATCATTTTGACTAATTAAAATAAAAAATAAAAATAACTAATTAATAAAGCGATAATTTAATGAGTTTACCTTATAAAATACAATGAAGAAAATCAGAAACATTGCTTATTCAGATTTTGAATGCTGTCATAAACAATTATTTTAAAGTGAAAATATATAATGGTTTACAATATCAACCATGAAGCATGAAATAATTGCATGAGATTAAGCAAATGATTCTATCGATTCTGTTTCGTCGATGGCTTATAGGTAGCACCATCGAGGATTAATAAGTCATTAACAGTATAATTACTTCGACGCGCCCTTAGGTTGGGAGAATACGAGGGCAATTCTCCAGGCGGGCGTTGAGACGCGAGGTGGATGAAGGATCGTCGAATCGATCGCATGGGGAGCCGATTAAGCTAATTCGCATTACCTGGCTCATCGGCTCATTTACTCGACCGAAAACCATAGACGCAACCGATTGTGCCCTAGAAATCCTTTTTGAAAAGTTTGCGGCCGCAAAAATCCTGCATTTTTGTGACTGGCGGATTAAAGATCGCCCGTAAATCTTGTAGATAAAGTAGCTGCATCAATTTTTTTCTTTCAGCTTACTCTTACAATTCTGAATGAAATCTCGGCTCTAAAATGTTGGAGGACGACTCTCATAATTCTTTCGGAGCAAACGGAATTTTTCGTTGCAAGATATTGCACAGAAAAGATTTGACTTTGAAAAATGGCATTTTCATTAAAATATTGTGTAAAATTTGCTTGGGAGGGAGACACTTTACATTTCTTTAAGAAATTTTAGACGACCGCCGAAATTTTAGAAGTATCTTTCAATGACATACGCATGCAACTTGAAAATTAAATATTGAAGGTAATTAGTATATCCAATTAGCATGCTCTGTATGCAATTAGTATTAGCTCGCTACTTATTTCTCGAATAAAATTAAGAACTCTTAACAAAATTAGAAGCATAATAAGCGTTAACTAAATTAGAGACATCTGCAATATTTAATAGAGGATTGCGATAATTTTATATTTAGAATTATATGGCGAGCTCAAATTATTTGCAACAAATAACGATAATGGTTTCCAAATGCTTGCGTTATCTTTCAATTTAGTGGAAGACGATACAAGCAATAAGCTTAACGGAAACATGACTTGGTCTCTGACACTCTTGTCGAAGGATTACACAATCGGCGGCCATCCTGTGTGAATCGCGTTGCATAATATCGTTTGTATCCTCACGGGAAAACACGATGGCGTGTAAGATGTGTGAGTAAGCATCAGTGAGTTCAATACTATTTCATCGTCTTTACGATCGGCCTTCAGCTACAAGATATCTCAGATGACTCGCCCATGTGACGCGTCGAACGTTTTCAGCACATTGAACAATTATTTCCTTTACTTATCAACGCAAATGTACTCTCAATACACGAAATTCTCTCATATACGAGATTCGCTCGATGCCACGTGCAAAAGATCTTTTTTTTTTATTCCCTTAGAACAATTATTATATTGTTATATACAATATTTGACCTTTTAATAATACTCTTATTGAAAAAGAGCAGGATTATGATCCGATGGGTGTGGATAATGACGTTTCAAATGCCAGGCTAATTTATTCGATCTATTCGTGAAGGGGAAAAAACATCGATCGGAATCGATGCGTAGCGGTCAAAATTGTTATTTCCTTCACGCCACGATAATTTTAATAATTCAACCGAACTCTGATCGAAATGTCATTTTCTGTCAATTCTGTTCACGTTCTAAAACGAAGAACAATTGAATGCATATGCTTGTTACTTTTCATTAACAGTTGTCATAACAAAATTTCATTTTCCCGAAAAAAAATTATTTTCTTAAATTATCAAAATCATTTAAGAAAAAACAATTGTTCATATTTATATTACAGAAAAACGTCTTCATTTTTATCTATTGTAGTTCAATTACATAATTTGAATTGTATTGTATATAATTCGTAAACAGGACTACAAAGAAGCAAGTCCTCGATAGTTCTACTAGACAAACTCGAGCAAATGAATTAAAACTCAATCCATGGCAGGTTAATCGCAAGTAAACGAGTCAGAAGGAAAGGAGGAGGAAAGATATAGTTTCGACGTAATATAGATACGTTGTAAGTGTACGCGGCAAATAATAGAGTGTTAACGAGATTAAACAGGATAAGAGAAGCGTCCTTGCATCGATCTTGTGCAGCACGGTGAGATGGCAATGTTACCTTCCACTATATGTAAGTACATATCCGTACGTATGCTTCAGCATACAGCCCTTTGGAAATCGTACACGTGTCGCATGGCCGTTCCTCTGGGCGCGATTTACATTGCAAATTTGTCGGGAAACTTCTCGCGCGCGACACGTTGCCCAGCGAGTCAGTGAACAAAAGTTATTTTGCCGATTAAGTTACGCCACGAACCAGGACCCGAATCGCCACTGTCCGAGAGCATTGTTTTAGCAAAATGTTGTTCGCGAAACGCATTCGCCTGGTCGTTCGAGGCTGCTGGCCGACTATTTGCAAAAGTGCAATGTGGTTGCAAATAACGTCTGTTCTTGCAGAAATAATATCTGATAGAAATCAAAACTTATCTTTATATTTTATTAGGAAATTATAAAACAAACTCGTTGTACAAAATAAATCTCTTCTCGTATAAGTATTAAATTTCCAATCGTAAAGGATTTTTCGTAAAACTTGATGAGAGAACTCTTGCATAACTTTTAGCATCAGAAATTGAATCACATGGCATGCATGCAAAAAAAAGGTGTGGATTTCCTGCTAAATAAAATGAATGTAATGAGTTTACTACACTAGTGAAGAGATCCTTCCTTTATTGCTTGTAAATGTATTTTGCACGATGGTTGTTTCGACAAATGTCAATGCGGCAAGAAGTTGAGTCCTAGCGTGAAATCTGCGCGCATTACAGCACCGGTTATCAAAGTTTTATTATATCTTCGTGACAGTGGGCAATTTTCTGGGTTCCTGCACAAATATCTAATGTAACTTTCACTATTAATAATACAGTAGCGTAGGTCGATCGGCCAACGTCTACCTCCGTGAAGCTGCGATTACGTTGCCAAGGCGTGATGTCTGCGAATTGTCTTTTTCGATCGCAGGATTATTTAACAAAATTGAACGAAGGCAATGTTTTCAAGATTGCATTAGTATCTAACAAAACTCGGTTCGATGTATAATTTAACGATACAATTTGTATAGTATTTTTCTTATAATACAAAAACAAAAACTTACAGTTTTCTTTCTAAAGTAACAAAAGTGATAAAATTCTGCATCTTGCTTATGCTAATATACTTTTTTTTAACACCGTAATATAAACAATTACATGTTTATCATCTCAAAAATTTTTTAGTTAAAGGCTAAATTAAAAAAATGACAGCTTTATTTATGTCGACTTGGCATTTTATCAAAACTAATGCAATATATTGCAAATATTCAAATATTTATATACTTCTTTATCGTCTGTAATATTTATATATATGTGAAGATTTATATCTTCAGTGCTGAGTTTTAATTAATCAGATAGTATACTGCAGAATGTTATAATAATTTCATTAAAACCTATGGATAAAAATTCATAAGTTCTATCGCTACATTTTAATCAACTTCGTATATCACTGAAAAATGCAACGAGGGAAGAGATTTTAAGTTCTGACACATTGATTATTCATATGAATTCATAAGAAACCGCAAGAAAAATCTACTGATATGCAAATATCACTTGCTCCGCTAGCATAGCATACAGTGCTACGTTTTATATAATCTGTATTCTACTGCTAGAACGGTACTAGGTACTGGCGCTTCAATCGCAAGTACATGGTGTATATCACGCAAACGTAATTGTATTCACATGATTCTATGAGCTCTCGCATATATGGTATACGCATACATACGCAACTGCACAGGCATGCGTCGCTAAGGATGTTACGTTTTCCATTTCGACGAACTCATGCATAACAGTGATATTAGTAACATATCATTAACAATTCAAACCAGGTCGACTCATCAAGGTTTCTTCGGGCAGATATATTCATTAATTTAACGTAAATCTAGGTTAGATTTATAGACAATGTCGATAGTAATTAGTGCGGCAAATTAAAGCTGTTAAATTGTTCTTCTTAGACAAAAGAATTTTATAAACCAAAAGTTAAATTTAAAAAATTTGAATTTTTTATGAAATTGTCTAAGAAATATAGAACGGTAACTGGAAAAATATTGACATACTGAAAATTATAATATAATATATTCTATAAAATGAGATAATCCTTCAAAAATAGAATGTTAACGTAGAATAATATTCTTCTTTTTTTACGATGTTGTGATTGCGCCCACCATTCTCCTAATATGTATAAGTACGCATGTACATGCATATGAATCAGCAAAGTATATTTTTTAGTCATGCTAGCAAAATAGAAATTATGTCCACAACGTTGCGATAAGGAGGCAAAGTAGTTGGAAAACTCATCCTGGAATGGTCGGTAATCATGTTTCCGCGATAATCTTAACTCACCCTTGATAAAGATAACAGCGGATTAAAAGTAGTCGAGACAAAGTTCCATTGCAGTGCATACTTATCGGTCTAAATTGCACCGTTAAAACTTCTATTTACTATTTAGATAATCCGTGAAAAACATAAGGCATTTCATATTATAGGTACCAGTTTCGAGTTTCTAGATCGCAGTTGAGACGTACGCATCGCAGAAACAACGTAATTGTGCAAATATAGATGTCATATCAATCCCGCAATTTTACTGTGAATACGGCGTATACAACGCGAATCCGGAATGCCGCGAAGCGACACACGACGAGGTACGTACAGGATGAATAATACGCGCATTCGCGACCCACGTCATACGAAGGCACAATTTAATCGCGTCTAAAAATATCTCGATGAATCAAGTTAGCTTCGGTGCAGGTGCAAAACAAACTGTTTGCGACGTCGATTGTTTGTCAATCGGCGATTTAGAGCGTGAGTGTACCAGGAAGAAAAATAACATTAGCACAACAAGAAACACACAGGCATAAAAAACAAAATTTAATGAAATTTAATTTTGATCTGGAAATTAGACTATAATATTCTTATATATTTTGACGCTCTGAAACGGAATGTCTATCAATTACTCCATCACATCACAATTTTTTTATCAATGGAAAATAACTCGATTTTCTACTATTTTTAAAGCCATTTATGGCCTGGTTTTTAATTTACAACTTGAGATAAAAGAGAGAAAATAAATTTAACGATAATATCAAGCTGATAGGTAAAAAATATTGAAAAATCGACTTTCCGTCGATATAAAAAATTGTGATGTGATAGAGCAATTAAAGACTTCAGGATTTCAGTTTCAGAGCGTCAAAATACATAAGAATACATAGTCTAATCTCTGGATAAAAAAATTTGTTGTCTGTACTGTCAAATACGACGCAACAATTGTTACGTTAGTATGTACAATCTACATAATTTACACGACTTTTCGATACAAAAATAGAAAGTTTCGCTGTGAAAATATTCGAACAGAGAGAGGAAACAAGAATATTTGGAGAGGAATAATACTTGTGTTTACATCACGAATATTTTTCCCATTTTGCCGGAAGGCCGGTAATTTTCTAGTGAATTGTTTTTTCAATATGATTCGATGAATATAGCAAAAACCTGTAAATATCCAATGACGATCTCGCGACCCGATTTTTTCTCGTATCATTTCTTACACAAGAAATCCTTGACATGCGCTACGTTTTCTTGTTTAACACCAAACTTATCATACCCTATCTAAATGACTATACACTACGCGCGTGAATTACTTCTCTCTCTCTCTCTCTCTCTCTCTCTCTCTCTCTCTCTCTCTCTCTCTCTCGCGAATGCGATTTACCGATGACCATCTGCGCCGTTCTAAAGTGATCACTTTTTAACGCCAAATATATATGTACAGCTGTCCACCTTTAAGCAGAAGCGGAAACATCGTCAAAGTGAATTCTAAATAATAAATATACGATCGCGCATCGAAACACGACCAAGATCGATGAAAACAATAATATGAGGCGTATAAATTATTGGGAAAAATATATTAGAAAAGTATATCGCAACTTTGGACTTATAAATTGCGAGATTCGAATTCCGCAGCTGCGTGTCATTTCTTGAAAGTTACGAGAAGGATACCGTTGAATCTCAGCTTTTCACTTGGAAAATACGCTTATTAATCCCTGTAATATAATTTATCGTATCTACGCTGTCACAAGTAAAAGCAGCAAGTCGCTAGTAATTGCAATCGCATCCGCATACCCGAGATTCCAAATTAGCGTGGCACGCACGCCTAACACGCGTTCGCAGATTTGTACAGTCCATGCAGTCCGTATGCGTGTGTACATATATATGTGTATACATTATATAATAACGAGGACACACGTATCCGTTTCAAGTGCACGAGGAAACCAACGGCCTTCTCTCTGTGTATGCTCTTTTTATTTTCATACCGTCGCGCTTCTCATTGCTTACACTAGAGACGCGACCAACCGGCGCGCCTAACGATCGTGTAAAATTATAATGCAAACAGATGTTTTCATAATACACCGCGAATACGAGAGTCATTGCATAGTTACACAAGTTAGATTATTTGCCACGGAAGTCGGACTATTCCCTGCAGAACTTAACACCTAAAGATTCAACTGTTTTTGACCTCATCACAAGGTTTATACAATGTTTATACTCTGAACTTAAAGAGATCAATATGAGAGTTTGGATGATTATTTTCGACATATATATTTATATAAAGTACGTGCAAATACGCATTATAAATTAATAATATAGGGGGAGAGAGAGAAGCATAAAGTCCAATTTACAGAATAAAATAATAAAGCAAGCGATTTTCAGACTAGAATAAAATATTCATGAAGTTCCATCGCGAGCGTTTGCATAAATTATTTTCGCGCACGCAAAGCTTGTTAACGAATCATTCGCACGTCATTGATCACAAACACATGATTAATTATCGATTAATAATGACTGCTTGAGCAAGAAGTGAAACATGTTTCCGTGACATACCCGATGCGCGCATCGTACAAAAACTCGATCCAACGGAGACTTGGAGTCCTGGGCCTTGGAAGTTTTCTCTTTACACCATGCTTGACCCATTTTTTTTTTTTTTTCTGTAGCCTCTCCGGGCCTTTCCTTTTCCAATCAAATCGTTCGTACGGCTGCCAGAGCGGTTCCTTTCAGCGATAAGACTAGGTAATGTAGGCCATCTTCAGATCCGTTCTTTGTGACCTGCCGCAATCGACGTGTTTCCTGTGTTCGACGGTACGATCGGATCTCGTCTAAATCCTCGAATGTAAAAGAGAAGTCGGCGTGGCCCCTCGAGGTAAATAAAAAGAAGGCGTTGAAATCGTGCGCGTCCACCCAATGCGTGACCTCCTCTCGCCTCTCTGAAAGACAACGAAATATCCCATTGAGCTATCCTATTCTATTCATTTCTCATGATAATCTCTATAATTATAACGCCGACATTTTAGCTTTGCGATGGTGACTTGTCCTTTGAATGTTTAAATTTAAAGCAGATAGGCGAAAATATATGTTAATCATTTTGTATAGTTTAAAGAAAATGCAACGATCTTTCAGGAATGTAATAAAAGTGTAACAAATTTGATCGCAGTTGCTAATTTCCGTTTGATAATTTCCGCAATGATTTGTTGGTATAAAATTAAGAAGAAAATTATTTATTCGAGGTCTTGGTACACATACGTGTATATTTGGTAAAATGAAACTGAGAATAATTCAATTATGTAATTAAATGCAAAGTGGATTAGACTGTCATTGCATTGGGTACATTATAGATGGACGGGATATCGAGTCATCCTGCTCTTTCCATGAATGGACGTACGAATCGCGTTGGCATTGAGATTGCAACACGGTCACATAAATCGCCTTCTTACGATGCGTCATGTGAAACTCATACTTGAAACTGGCGTACATACATATGCACGAGTATGCGCGCGAAGTACTACACAGAAATCACGAAAAAGGGGGAAACGGTTCATTGCACTTTCTAAACTGCAACCGATGGCGCACGATGCGTGCACTTGTTCAAGCAATCACGATCGTGCGTGCGAGATTATCGCTGAATCGCACGATATGCGTAGAAAGTCTTCGTTAAAGTTTCAATAACGTTCCAAGTCCTGATAAGAGATAAAAGCTCGTCCGAGCAAAATGTCTGAAAAATGTCGGTTAGTCTCTTGAACGTTCTTAATTATCGATGCCTTTTAAACATCCGTGCCTCGTTCGAACCGCGTTTGGTTCTATCGCGCGCGCTAACGTACCTATTCTTCTCGGATAATCAAAGACAATCCGCGTTATCAACGTAGTTTGTTCAAGCACACGTCTCTTCGGACAAGCAATCTCAACTGTCAGCGGCTACGATGGATCACCTGTGAACACGCGCGCGAGCACGAGCAACGGGTTAATGGTGACGGAGCATAGCGCGACTGCGACTGCGACTACGAACACGCGGCAACTGGTACCACACCAGTCAACTGGTACCGGTCGGTCAAACGACTGGTAGCACTTGCAACACCGTATTCCGTATTCCGTAGACCGTGCGTATTCTGGACAGTCGGGCACTGGCACCAGCGACAGCAACAGCTCCGACCGCGTGCAAACGGAGATGGCATGCAGACAATCAGACGCCGCGCCGCGGCCTCGGTACAAACGCTTTCTATAAACCACAGCCTCCGCTCTCGCGATGGGCCCCATCGCTCCAGCGAAGAGATCGGCGGCGGAGGTTCTTCCTCCTCTACCTTCTCCACGCCTTCCTCCACGTCCTTCGCGCTCTCCGCTCCGTGACAAGAGCCACGGTACACACACACATACACACGCACGCACACACACACACACACACCTCTCGATCTCTCATCCGCCTCACCTCTCCGGCCCGCGTCTCTGATAAATTCCCTGCCGGGAATCCGACCTTCTACTCTTTCGCAAGTTCTTTCTCCGTGCACTCCCAAGTGCACCTGGGATTCCACGATTTCCTTTTCCTTTCCTTATTCCTCTTTCTCGCGATATCCTCGCGACAATCGGTGCCTCCTCTCCCGCCCGCGCCGTCCGTATACACTTGTTCTTTGTCCCGCTTCGGGACATTATGTTTCCCTCGTCATCGTTCCCCGCACATTGTCTCGCCTTTCGCGAATGCATTCTCGAGAAATTTGACGCGTTAACTTGGTACGTTGAGAATTGTCTCTTTAAACTGCTCGTGATTTTTATATATTTGTATGTTAATTAATTCTATGAATTTCTCGAGAATATAGGAATCTATAGCGTGTTATTCAACAGGTTGTTTTAATCGGTAGAAATCATACAAGCAAAGAAACTTATTACTCGGGCTTAGCACGTGACACGTTAATTACGTAATGCGAGAAACTTGGGAAAAATATATGAACTTATTATTGAATTTATTATTGAAAAGTGTGCCGAATTTGTTGAACATATTTCTCATACCTATAAGCATATAAAAATATACTAATAGTTTGTTATATACTACTACTGAACATATGCTATTTCAGTGCATAACTACTTTATGGTTGCATTCTTACAGGTGCTATTAATTATATTGACAAGGGAAGGTTATCGAATCTACATAGTTCACTTCTTTTTCGATCAAAAAGAAAAATTCATCATTTATGTATGTTAATTTATGATTAATAAGTTCAATCTTTGTACAAATAAATATCAAATATACGCAAATTTTAACGAATCATTAACATGCTACATGTTTGTGTTAATTTTAGTTTTTTTTTTTTTAGCAGATTTAAATTTCCTAATTTTTTGTATTAACATTTTGAGAAATTTCAGAAATTTTAAATTACAATGATGGAATTAACACGATGGATATGCAAAACTTTGATACACATTACAACATATAATTTATACCATATATATATATATAT
>NW_017259225.1:1072913-1076185 GCF_001594045.1 Atta colombica | reverse complement strand
TCTGTACATAAATCTAATAATAATTCTAATAATTATTATTATATTATATCTAATATAATCAAACACACAAACTTGAGAGAATTAAAAAATCAAAAATTTAATCAAATAAATCTAACATACATACAGCCAATACATGCTACAGATACGCAATAATACTATGCCGTATTACATTATAATCAGAAAAATTATAAATATATTATATTTTGTTATAAATGTTGAAACTAACAAAATAATTCATGTAACATGCAAACTATTAAAATTTGTGTATGTGTGATAATTGTTCATACTTATATTATATAAATATAAATTTTTCTTTTTATTACTGAAGGAAATAATATGTGTAAATTTAACATTATTCATAATTTAAATTTAAAATCCTTCCATTGTGTAAAGTTATATTTAAAAGAAATATGCAGTATTTCAGTAACTATTTTGTACATTATATTTATTAATAATATATAGAGGACAGCTCCCTATTGAAATAAGCGCCTAATATGAGATAGTTTCTGTTAAACTAATAAACGCTATTTATTAGTTCCATCATGAATTTATTGCTCTTGGATTGAAAACTATTTAAATTCCAATTATATAGAAAATTTATTATTAGATTGTGCCTGTAGTCGTTGTAAAAAAGATTTTAGAATTTGCATATCTTCAAATTTCATTAAGATCTAAACTTTGTTTATTATTAAATAAAAACGTAAATATTTGATAATAAATTCTTCAGATAGTAATAGAGAAAGATTGTACTAATAGAAAAATACGCAAGCCAAACCCAGAAGCAAATGTTGATAGCATCTTCATTAAAATGTCTATTTCTATTCTGTTCATTTTTATTAATATAAATTAACTTTAATATAAAAATCCCATTAGTTCTGATAGCATACATTTATTCACGTCAACCGGTGCCCAGAAATTTTCCAGTATGATTTTTATAATTCTAAATTTTTTTATTACATTCAAGAAAGCATGCCTTCTATTACTTCACAAAATAATTAAATTGTAATTAAACAAATGATAATATATGTTAGATAAAAGACCAAGTTCAGTTTTAATTGGAATCCCAGTTTTAATCGGTGCCATTTTTGCAATTTGCTAATTAACTTTGTTTACGTTATCTTTTTCAGACGAGAAGTTTAAACTTCAAAACATGTTAATCATAATATAGAATGTATATATTACTGAAGTCCTTTGTCAGAAGTTCAAAAGTCGAGAGATCAAACTGGCTATCAATATCTTCTATGATAAAAATTATATATTAATTATAAAAACATATATTTAAAGAAATCTTTATTGAGTTGCAAAATATATGATAAAATAGTACGCAAAAATATCTTAACGTATAAGTAATTTGACAATGTTATGTATCTTTAATTTAAATACACTGATTGCACGGTTCTCGGTGGTTTCGCAACACAATAAATGAAGATATCTAAAATGTAAATAAGGATATAAATATAAACTTTTTTAACGTAAAATCTCATAATTGTCAATTTCTTAATAACACTGCAATTATAAATCTGTTTAATTTAATGACTAATTTAAGTTAAAATAATTAATTCGAATGGACAGCAATATTCATTCGTTTAGCCGAAATTCCTATCACGTTCAGTGCTTTATGTATAACGGCGGTTTTCTTAGCACGTGTGTCATTTATAACAGCTCGTACTCGAATCAGAGATGCACCATAAGATATCTCACGTTTCCTTTATTGCGCATCGTCGGTCATTTTCGCCTTCATCGACTCTCCTGTGAACCTGTAAATGGCCTTATATTTTTCTCAGAACTATCCGATATATATTCTCTCCTGATCATAGTGTTCCATAGATTACCGCGAATTTCATACTCTGCCATCCTCAACACTGTTTCTTATAAAATTATATTATAAAATTTACGATATTTCATCATACATAATATATCCTGATTTTTAAATTTTTAAATGTATTCGTTCCCTTGTTATTTTTTATAACATTATAAAATTAAACTATTGTTATTTTTGATAGCATTATAAAATTAAAAAATAAAAGTAGAATATAATTTAGAATACAATATAGTTGTACATACAATTCTTGGTATAAGATATTCAAGGCATACACTTTTTATATTTAGATATATATATATATTCATAATAAGCAAATAAAATTCCGAAGAGAACTAAAATTGAAAGAGAGAAATAGTTGGCTTTATAAAATCAGTGGGTAAGTGATGCGCAAATAATATAAAAATAAATATACATATATTTAATTCGAATTAAATATACATAATTCGATATAAATATAAATATACATTGAAAATACACATAAATGTTTCAATTATATTTTTTTATCATTTTCAGTATGTAAGAAAGAGACTATGAAGTTGATCTACATTATATACATCATGTTACACAGTTTAAGTGTATCAGAATATCCAATCATAGTCTAAAAGTAAGTATAAATCTGTTGCCTAACACAGTTCCAAAGTTTGCTAAACTGTGCTAAACTGTGTGTATCTTGAATATCACTTAAAGTCAAGTTTGATAACAAATAATTTAAAATGTATGTGATGATAATTTCATCTCCAGAACGCACCAACATCGCATTACAAATAAATTTTATTGAATTATATATTTATTTTTACATTAATTACGCACCGTTAACACAGTTTAACACTTTTTTTGAGACTTAAATAAATGAAGCATTTTCCAATGTATTTTTGTTCGTTGAAAACGAACGTTCTCGTCGTAGGATTGGTCTATGTTAAGTTTTGAAAAAATTGAAGTTAAATATGCCAAAATTGCGATTTTTTGCCATATTTACCTTTTTTTGTGGCTAAAATAAATTTTTTTTTCAATTTCATTTACGCTTTTAAAGCGCCGCTGATAGGGTCCCAGTTTTCAAATGAACATTATGAATATTATGAGTAGCGAGAGGGGATTTAGGCAATTTGCGTTCGTGACGGCAATTCCGCGATTTTCATATACTAATTATGCATATGACAAAAAATTGTTCCGTAATAAATATAAATTTATTTTATAGGTAAAAAATAGCATTTTAAAGTGGCATAAATGAAATTTGTAAAAAATCTATTTTAACTACAAAATAATAGTAAATATGACCAAAAGCACCAATTTTGGCACATTTAATCTTCATTTTTTCGAAAACCTGACATGTTAGGCCAATTCTACGGTTAAATTCGTTTTTAACGAACAAAAATAAGATCAGAAAACGCTTCGTCGTTTATTCAGGTCCCAAAAAAGAGTCTATTTTTATATAATTTTTTATATAATTGGG
>NW_017259225.1:1068215-1072813 GCF_001594045.1 Atta colombica | reverse complement strand
AAGAGCAATAATAATATTAACATATTTAGCTTTAATATTTTCCAATTTTTTTATAATGACGAAGGTAATTTTATATTAGGATTATTACAAGATTATTTTATTATTATAAAATTTGATACATAATATTAGGCATATAATATTGATTTATTATTTTTATTAATATTGCTATCAAAAGTATTGTTAAGTTAAGTTATTGTTAAGTATTGTTAAATAACGATAAAATTAACAATAACATTATTGCATTACTTACTTTTTATTACAATCTATTGCTGAAAAATTTCTCATTGCTTAATGCTAAAGAACTTTCTATTTTTAACTACATCTCACTTTGCAGTCTTTCGTTAAATTATATACGCTCAATCATTCTTTCAACTTGTTAATCTTTGCGAAATGTATATACTCTTCAATTCTTATATACGTATACTTACATGTATAAAAATTTTGTATTACATCTGTTATTTTTATTGTCCTTTTTGACATTGTGGATTTATCAACGAGATTCTCGATAGAAATGATAAAATAATAAAACTGAATAAGAATATCTTTTTATCTAACATCACCGGGCTTTAGACATGACCTCTGTTAATGACCATTTAAATTCATCGATTTACACATTGTGTGTATGTCAAATTATGCCGATTTTGGCATCACTCGACTTTGTTTTAAAAAATCATACATAGGAAATTCGTACGTTGCTTTTGAAAAACCATCTATCATGAAGGGATAAAGCCGGCGGATCTCGCTCTTCTTATCGGAAAGATCTTCATCGGTGCACCAAGGTAAAACAAATGGCAATCTGCAAAAAGGAACAAATATCTTCTTAGTTCTTACTAATGCAATATACTTTATTTCTCGTATTAGCGCTATGTAAGCTGATTACATCACTATATTATTTTTTGCGTTATTATTAAGGTGCATAAAACATAATTATTTTATAAATATGCTATTTTTTATTTGCGATATATTCATTTATTCTTACCTCGGCGGTATGCATCTTTGTATTTCATATATTATAGTTTTTACAAAGGGATGATTTTGAAATTTTTTTGCTCCTGGAATATGTGTCAATGGGCGTGATGTAAAGTACATTTTATTACTCTCCATTAACTTGTGCTTTTTACTTTCCAGTAGTTTGTTCTCTGAATTCCAGAGATTTTCTTTGGATTTATAACTGTATAAATTATAAATTATAAATCAAAGTTTTCTGGATTTAAATAAAATATGCAACTTTTCTAATGATAAAATTTGTAATAAATTTGTAATGAAGTTTTGTAATGAAATTTTATTAATAAAAAATAAATAATAAGAGATTGTTATTTGTCAAAATTTATTAATTTTTTTACATTTCAGTAATCTTATATATATATATTAATACTCTTGGTACTTAAAGAAAGATTAATTTATGATTAAACAGAAGGTTTTATAGTATATTTAATTATTATATAATCTTTTTTCACAACCTTAATTGAAAAAAATATGATGAATATTTAAAATATAATGAATATTTTTTTAGATAAAACAGCAAGAACAAGAGAAAAGTAATTCATTTGTATTTATAAAAATGATGTATTTAAAAATTGGAAAATACAAGCTCTTTCAATTTTCCAAGACTTACCTGATGAATTTACAAAAATCTAAATTCGGTGGTATGTAAACACATACGTAAGGTGTAACTGTTGCGGCTGAATCATTTATGGACGTCATTATATTATTATTTTTTGAAAGTTCTGAACCAGTAATTGGATATGTATTTCCCATAGCAACAAATAATTTCAGGATAAAGAAAAATAAAAACGGTTCCAATAAAGCGCCCCACATGATTGTTGGAAGGTCTTAATCACACGTTGTAATACTGAAAAATTATATAAATAAATATTCATAATTTACCATAAATATTTCATGAAATTTTGATAATTTTATCAAATATACAAGAACGGATTTGTGAACGGATTAGTGAAATTTTTTTAATTCTATCACTAATCCGGTTCTCCTAATAAGCGATGATATTTAGTTTGCATAGTTGTTGCTTATACTCGAATGTTCATCCACGGGCAAAATTGTGCGTCTCATCAAGAATAAATATCCTAAATATCCCCATTGCATTATAATGGATTAATTCCAGCAATTAAATGTCAACGCATTCTAGTTAAATAAAGACATCGCTGAAGTGCATTTGTTCGAATATACTATAATAACAACGAAGCTAGGGTAAAATAGAAATAGAACTCTTAACAATGATAATATTAACTGTGCGTTATCGCGCGTAAAGTAGTGTGCGAGAAATACAAAGTGATCCTTTATATCCCGTCGATCATGAGAACGACTTGAGAGTTTTATAAAAGAAGAGGGAGTCCTCTTCTCCATTTTTATTACATCTATTTTATAAGCATGCCTCAATCTTTCATTATGCATCCTGTCATTTTTATTGTAGTGTAGAATTATTATTGCAAACTGTACGTTGGAAGATAATGCTTGCGCGATGAAGATATTAAATGAAGATCGCAATTATGCAGACCGGAAAATTGTTCTGGTCCTCTTCAGATGCATTAAAGGAGCGCATTAGGATGCCTTAGTTTCGTAATAGTATTAAATTTATCTTTAAGCAAACGCAATTCACTCGTGCAAATCGTTAGACAATTTTAACGAAAGATTCCTATCCTACATATATATAATTATTTGTATTCTTGGGGAATTTGCAAGATCAACAATTAAATTTAATAGATTAAGAATTAGATGTTTTCATCGCGAATATTTTTTTGTACGATATTATACTAACAGTAATATAGAAATAAGCTTTATTTTAGAAGGATTATTTCATTTTGTAAAATCACTTTTCAGGCACAATAAAAAATTATCGTTATTCACAAACCACAAAAATCTGCCGATCATTAAAATTAGAGATCTCGTCTATGTATCTTATATTCATTAAAACTTTTTTTAATTTCTTTCATTGTTAAAACGTTTACTAACGACGTGCACCTATGATGTCAATGATTGATAAATATTCTTCGATATATAGATGATGAAGTCGAATTGCTTTGATTGTGCGCACCTGAAGAGATAATAAGGTGATCATCGCGGAATGATATCAATTAATGATGTTGTTATCACACGGTTTCAGATAACATAATCAGTCTATTTGTTAGTCGATCTGCTGCAGTTCACAGCCCTTACTCTCGTAATTCGAACATTGCGTCGAGCACGCACGCACCATCGACACTCGCGAATCCTTTAACCATAAGTGGCTGCGCACAATCAAAGGAATGGGGAACAGAGAATAAGAATTGCAACCTATCAGAAATCATGTACTGTGGAATACAGTTCCTGATAAATGGAAATTTTCTCTGTTCCCTATTCCCATTAGGTCTGTTCTTTTTGACTGAATTTGTGTACCAGTTCATCTTTTTTTCTTTTTTCTTCAGGAGGAAAGAAGAGAAAGAAAGATGAATTAGTGCAAAAGTTCAGCCAAAAAGAACAGGTCTTTTGATTATGCACAGCTCCTAATCTTACTGAGATTGTTGATCTCAGGGACCAATCACGCGCCAATGTCAGCATTTTCTCTTTTTCTTTCTTTCTCTCTTTCTTTCTCCTGCGACTATTTATATACAACGGTATGACCGATTCGCGTCTCGATTGGTATGCGGCTGACACAAAAGCACGTCTCCAATTGTTCTCCAATTTATGTTGGAAAGATACTTTTCAAAAAACGATTAATAATCAGCTCACGCATTGTTCGTGAACAACGTTCTGCTCAGTTTCATGCTTCTCGGGGGATTCCTTAAACAACAACTTTCGTATTTATATTGAGCATTGTTTTACACGAACACGAAGAAAAAACTTGGTTGTGCTATGACTTGCTATCGTTAGAAAGATAAAAGATACACAAAATCGCGAGTCGTCGTTAATACATTATTCCGACACAATCCGGTCAACAGAATCCGGTCAGCTACACTAAGTAAACCGCTCGACAAACTCGATGGAATGAAAATGAACGTCTTGCACGGAGCGATGCCGTTCGATGTCTCGGTTCCTCCCTTAATTTGAGTAACGACTTCATCATCACCGTGATAGAGTCGAAACGCGCTTCCGCGTACACCACGAAGTATTGTCAGAGTTTAATCGTGCTAACATCTGACAGCAATTCGTCACTCCGTATAGGTATATGCAGAAACCACAGATATACATGCGCGTGCGCTCACCTGATGTAGTCACTCAGACTGCAAGATCTCTGTGGAAACGCATGCCATATGTGGCTTTAGCGTTTCCCCGCCGGATCGCGTTACGTCGAATTACTTATATATTTGTCACAGCCGAAAGACAAGAGTTAATTAACTGGAAATATATAATGATATTGCCCTATCGTAATGAAAACCGTAATTGGCGATATTTCTTAACTAATAAATATTTATCTTTGCAAGTAGATAATGTCGTGTCCAAATTTCATATCTATTACACTAAATTTTTATCAAATACCGATAACCTTTAAAATTTTTCTCTCTAAAAATTGAGTGTAAATAAAAATTTGTATAAGATAAAAGAAGATATAAAAATACATGTAATTTAAATAATATATATAATTTATTTTTTGACATTCTTTT
>NW_017259225.1:1056951-1068115 GCF_001594045.1 Atta colombica | reverse complement strand
CTATATTATATATATAATATTACGAAATAATATAATTGAAAGCAATCAAAGGATTGTTAAAGTTAATTGTTAAAGTTACCAATTATGTTCAGTACAATTAAAATTTTCTTTTGATGTCCAAGCTTGATATTTAATAACGAAACTATTTAAGTGCGATGCTTTAACAATCTTAATCAATGCGTTCTGGTTGAATCTGCAGTATCAGTTAAAGAAGTTACTTAATTCGACATTCGACGCTCTGTATACATATATAGAATCAAAAAAATATAAAATGATAAAAATATATAAATAATGAGGAAAAGAATTAGAAAAATTAGTATGATACAATAATATTAATCAATGAACTATAATTGAACTATAATTGAATCTACCTGGTCTTGTAAGACAAGAAAAACGAAATGGTTTATCACTTAAATAAATGCGCTAATTAAAATACATCCGTGATCTTGATTAAGGATGTTCTCCGAAAAAATCTATTTTCTTTAGGTTTTTCTGAAACTTACAGAATAAACTTGTTTTAGTGTCCTGATATGTATTTTAAAACTCAATACCCGGATACTGGGATTAAAAATGGAAATATTCTACTTCAAAGTTGAAGCGTTTAAAATACACACACACACACACACACACACACACACACACACACACACACACATATATATATATATATATACAGGGGATATAGAATCTCTATCTAAAGCTTATTCGAAAGTGATCTTTTTATTCACTGTAAAAAAGTTTTTTTAACAATTTTTTGAAACAATGAAATGTAAAACTTGATATCACAAGAAATAATATGAAATTTATCTGAATATGGCTTCCGATATTCGTTTTTTAAGAAATCATTAAGCAAAGTAACACAGTAAGTAAAGTGGCTATTTTTTTCGACCGGCGGCAATAGCAAAGATGGGAGGCATTTCATATTGTATAAAAAAGCTTGTATAAACACATTAACACTTATGGAATATCTTAAACTATATAAAAGTGAAATAAATTTTCATAAAAATTTTCATAATGATGAGCACTAATGCTCATTAGGTTGAGCATAACTGCAATCGGAGAACGTCCTTAACAAATATTTTCTTCGATAAATTTGATAGCAAAAATTGCTACTAAATTTATCAAAGAGCATCTCAGATGTACATACCGAAATTCAATCTCCGCGAAACTTCGATCTTTTCTCGGTAGAAAGGGGTAAAAAAAGATATAATTACCCCATATTGGCGAGGAGAACGCCGAATGTAATATTTCTGTGAACGCGGATAGCGCGTTGTTAACGCATCCATTACAATTTCACATGATTGCACAATCTGTTCATTCATTTTAGTATTATTTTTGAATAATTTAACACCTCGTCTACCAAATATATGAATCATCTCATAGTTGGCGATCTATAGATGGATGCTAACTGTTCGCTGTTTTGATTATTTTTAGGAGAAAATAAAAATTTTACTCTGAATTGTTGAATGAAGAATATAAATTAAAAATTATATTTAACATACTGATATGAAAATAACTTTGAAAATAAAGTTATCTAATTGGTAATCACCAATTTCAATGGTGTTAAAATTATACAGTTATTATAATTAAAAGAAAGACGTAGATTTCTTGGAGAAGTCGTAAGAAGTAAGAGTTCTCGCACAGCACTTTTCGGAATGTAATGACATGTAAATCTGGAGACCAACGAAACTCACCCTGTGAACCTTCGAATTCCTCTTCGAGGAAGAGATGTTGCTCATCTATTCTCGTGGATTCCTTGCGCCGGGAGCGTGGGAACTATCTCTCTCCTCCCTTAATGATAGTCCTCTGTAAATTTTCGCAAAGTAACGTTTCCTACAGTTGTACAGTTGTACAGTTGACTACAGTAATGAAGTCTTCGAGCAAAATCAAATATTTTCTTGAATTGTACTACTCGTCTGTGAATATCCCGTTGGATAGTGCTGCTTCTGACTTTGAAGAAAACGCAAAAGATTTTCAGAGATGCGAATATCGGTTTTCCGCGCAACGAATATCTCTGGTAACGTAATCAAGAGCGTGACAAGTGCGGCATGGCGGGTGTCTCCACGACGGACATGTGGGAAGAAGTATGGGATTTGGATGGACAAGGAAGATTTGAGTGGCCGAAGGAAACGAGAGACACGTAGTCACGTTGACGTCAGCCGTGTTACTACGGCAGGAGGACTCCGCGATATGTTCGTCGAAAGAGATCAAAACAACTAGTTTGAGGTCCCTACCACAAATTGTCCTCTCCGCTCCTCTTGCCACGGCTACGTCACGATCACATCGAAGTCTCGCTTCGAGGAATCGATGTCGTCGTCGTCGTCGTCGTCGTCGTCGTCGTCGTCGTCGTCGCCGGAGGTGTCGGTCAGGGTAAAAGACACACCGTCTCGTTGTGTCGAGTCCGAAATGTTCTTGCAGTCGCGACGTCTCCGCAACAATTGTGTGCAATTGTAATGCACAATTGCGCGATTTTTATACAAGCAATGCGCGATTGCATACATATAGACAACAGGATGCTCACTAGTGGGAGAAACGCAAACAAACTGCGATCGTTATATCTTCTCGCACGATTATGGCGTTATTCTCAAACGCGTTATCGCGAATCAAAAAGGAAACGTATGGTTTGACGCGCGCGTGCAAAAATAAAAGCGAATAAATCACCGATTCTTAGGTGAGTATATCTGGTACCAGTCGATTTTCGAATGGTACGTTCATCTAGAAACTTCGCGAAGAAACTGGACAAACATAAACAAGTAATAAGATATATATATATATATATACGATCAATGCAGTAGTATAGTTTTACATTTATTTCGTTTTTTTTTTTACTAGGACAGATTAGTTTAACTTAGATATGACAGTTGCATCATTTCGGATCTATGTGGAATTTAATCGGATTTCTCCCATATTCGAGGACAATAAGCGTGATTTTCAGCAAACTGCCTAGCAACGGAGCTCGATGTGGTACCATTATGCAACAAAGTTCTCACCGAATTGCAAATTAAACGATATATAAATAATAATATTATAAAATTAGTTACACGTGTTCCTTCCTATCACATCGAATAACCCGGAGGTCACTTCAGAGACATCGACTGACGTACCATTGATTTAATCTTCGGGTCAGACTGTATTCGCATGTTACATATAATATTAATGAGTGATCATCCTTTATAAAGCCTCTATAAACAATACAAACAATTAAGAGTCGCCTCTGCAGGCGCATTACGCCATTTTCGCGGCCGGTGATGTAGAGGATTCTTATACCTTTGGTTTATTATAAAATTTTTATGAGTGAAATATTGTCCATAAAACGCATCTTAATATCCAGAAAGAGACGCTAGTGATATATTCCTATTTTTGAATTATTTTAAATGTTCAAAATTTCAAATCACTTTTGTATCGTCATAATGAAGTTTCTCTCCAGAAAAATCAACATTTATACAAAATTAGTATATTTTTGTGTAGAAGTTTAGCAATTTAAGATTTAGTTGGTGAATCAATGAGATTTATGAAGATTCAATTTAATTATATATTGAAATTAATGTAATACCTATTATATCGAGTCACATTTTTTTAAAAGAACTTACAATATATATAATATTATAGCAATACAGTTTTTCGTATACTTTTTAATGCGTATGTCAAAATAAAAAAAAAGAGAGAGAATATAGGGATATTAATAGATGTAAAACAAAGATATTTCTTAAACAAACACCTCGTAACAGTAAATTAAGTCGACGCACGTATACTCATGTGAAAGTATTAAATAATCGTGTAAAAAGTCGATATGTAGCATCGATATCAAGTCATTTTTCACGGCATGCTAGTCACGCACACACCGGCAATCAATTGTGCGTCATAATCGTCATTCGAATAGAACTCAATAACCGATTGGAGACTCCAATGCACGCGAATTTCGGGAGGATATCATGTTGGAGATAATGCCAGGTCCAATCTCGGTCGCGTTGGTAGTTCAATCAGACACGTAACGAACAATTGAGCTCGCTTTTACTTTGTGCGTGATCGCTCGCCGGTACGGTAAGCCACCCTCCACGTAGATGTGAGAGGCGCGCGGTTCACGTACTGAGTATCACTGAAAGTACCCAGGAAACTATTGTCCAGGTAGCCCGCAATTGTATCTCGATAATAGAAAATCAGTTACTGCAATACGCGTAATCATAACTAATCCTTGTTCTCGTTCTCATCGATTGTTCGGCAATTAGTCATCGTGAGATTTTCTTTGTCGACAGATGTTCACAAAATCAAAATGTTTAATAAGACGTTATACCACTGATCTAAATCTTCATAAACATGTAAATAAAAATTATCGATTTTTTAACATATGTTGGATTGGATTCTAATGAATGTAATAAAAAAAAATTTTTTTTTAAATCATTATGATCTTCGTAAATGTTCCAATTAAATTTTTTTATTACATTAAAATTACATTAAATCCTAATTGAATCTAATTAGATCACAGAAAGTTTTTTGCATGAAAGGATAAAAATTGTCATTTAATGCTCAGATTAATAATCTGTGTGAATTTGATAATAACTTTCCTTAGTGAAGCATTTTTAGTTGAAAGAAACGAAATTCAGATTTGAGATGAGTTTTGGCGCAATAAAAAAAATATGCCAATATACTATTTTTCAAAAATGTAAAAACGATTTAACAATTTATTCAATTTAGAGACCATTATTTCTGAGCGAATTAAATATAAGTTGATTTTTTACAAATGTAACTTAGAATTTAAAAAATTTTATGTTATATTCTTCAATTACAACTAAAATTACAAAATACAAATATCATTGATACATTAATCTTAAAGTTCTGAAACTTATTATAAAAATCATTAATATGTAATAATAATAATAAACGAATTTATTAAGATCGTACATGTAAATACACAATAAGTAAAAGTTTAATATCTATAACAAGCTGGATCTTAGATGCTTTAAATAATTTCTATGTGAATTTATATACTAAATATGTAGTCATTTGAATTGCGCGTCGAATTGATATTTCGGACTTATAAACGCAATTAAACTACTACAGTAATATCACAAATTAAATTGACAAGTAATTTAATAATTTGATGCTCAATCTGGCATCCTATTAAAAAGATGTTAATATATTAAAAAAATAATAATTATATATTTTATATTTTTATATTTTATATTTTACACATAGATAATATACGCTGTTAAATACAAGTTTCAAATATCATAAGATCCTCTTCTTCTTTCATGTAATATTTCACATAATATTTCAAGAACTGTTATTAGCTTTACATTTTTAATTAGAAATTAATCGTTTTAATTTTTGATCTGAAAAATTATTTTGCCCATTTCTAAACATGATAATAAATTACTCATAAATTTTGTGTGTGTGTGTGTGTGTGTGTGTGTGTGTGTGTGTGTGTGTGTGTGTGTGTGTGTACTTATATGTATGTAGTACACAATAATCTTATTATAATTTATTTATGTAACTGAAAGGTATTTTGAGATATAACGTTCAAACAAATTGTTCTAAATAAAAAGTACGATACAAAAGGAGAGGATTGCTGCATGAGTTTGTTGGATCATTACGTGATAAAATTATCTAATGAAATGCTGTGATGTATAAGAAAATCAGAGACTTTGAAGATTGATATAGACGGAGAGAAACGAAGAAAAAAATTAAGACACAAACAGATTAGTTAACCCAAAATGCTAAAGTCGACTCATTGACCTATTATATCTGATTAAATTTAAATCAGTTACATGCTCTTTTTACTTTAGTTTTAATTTCTTCGGCACGAACTGCCATACAATTTTTTCCATCTTTATTTGTAAGTTTACTTTATAACTTTGTTCCTTTTATCTCCCTTTTCTCTTCTTGAATCATATATTGTGTTTAATTTACGTTTAATATATTGTATTGGGTATTAATATATTTAATATGTAATGTAAAAAAATCAAACGTACATATCTTCTATGAATAATGTGAGTAAAGTAAGTATGTAAATATTCTGAATAATGTGAGTAAAAAGAATCGAGTAATATAAAATGCGTTTGTAGGTTAGTATAAAAATGTAATCGTGTTTCTGACAATAAAAAAATGAAGAAAACTTATCATTTTTTTATTTAAATTACACATTATACGAAATAAATAATAGAAGATTTAAATATGGCGAAATATTGAACCGAAACATAGAATTTACATGCAGAATTGTCGCGGTCAAGAAATAATTTTTACGCCTGTAAACAATCATCTTGCAATTTAATATACACGAACGTATATATGGTGACCTCCCCAGGCGCATGCAAAAGCGCAAAAGTAAAATTCCTATTTTACCATTGTGTGTATTCAAGATATATTTAATTTTGTAATCAACATATGTAAAAATTATAATCTAACATAGTCACATCAATTTTGTTCAAAATTGAACATCGCGTTTACAAGAACTAAATTGTCTCCGAATTGAACATAAATAATATTATTCTCTTTATAAATAATCTTATCATATTTAATCAGATATCGATTGAAAGTATCCGTGTTTATTATTTGCTTAAGAGATAATGCTTTCAGTGATATATTCAACTATATTTTAAGTTTAGATTTACTCGAATATTTATGAATTTATATTTCTTGCTTGGCCATCTAATTCTACGCTCCTTTTATTTACAGTCATATGTGAATGAGAATATAAACGCGAAATTACAAAGATAAAGTGAAAAAATTGAAATAATAATAAGTATAATAATAAAAGTGTGATAAGAAATGAATAGCGCGCGAATATATTTTCTTAAGAGAATACAGTTTACTATAATTATTCTTAAAGATAGTAAAAATAATCTGCGTATGTTTTTTAATGTACAGATTCTAATGATGCTCTCCCTTAACGTTGCTATGCATTTAAAAGCGCGGCCATTTTCCATTTACATATCGTATTTGATCAGTAAACATGCGCAACACTTCGCTATCTATGCAAGTACACAAACAATTAATGTCGCTGTTCTCAACAACAAATGTTTACGACGCGGAGTCACGCGGCGGCTACAATTAATTCGAGTCGAATTAAAGCTGTAAAGAGTACATACCTGGCAACGAACCAAGATGTTATACTGCAAACGTATACGCGACGAAGTTATTCGGATTTTCATCTGACGAACGAACCAAGTTACTGTACAGTAGACCGGTGGACAACGGCCTCATTTGCCGGAGTTACCTTTTCTCCTCTCCGCCAAACTGCTTCAACAATGCCCAACACCCGGCAGTAATAGCGCAATAATGCCGTAGCTAAACCGTACGGTATAAAAAGAAACCGAGTCAACAGAGCTTGGCTCACTGACAAATAGCGCTCTCGCGCTAGTTGTACTCCTGAATATCCACCGGACTTCACCCCGTCAACGACGACGAACTTTTTAATCTCAGACGAAGTACATTCGTTTCTCTTGATCGTAAAGCAGGAAGATTGAAGTTGATTTACACGCGTTATTTGATTTCGAATCTTGTAGATAACAAGATGATATGCGGCTACTACTGAAATCATACAACTTTCAATAACAGGAACGACGATTTTTCCTTCTATGATTGTGATTCAAACAAATCACGTAGAAACAATTAACTAAATCTTATACATCCTAGGCTTTTGATCTTTGCTCAACTGCTTTAGTTCAGTAGAAATTATGAATATTTTACTCATCTTCATTATATTTATATTAATTATCACTTAGTTACATTTATATTAATTATCACTTAGTATGTTTATCTTTAACACAAATATGTGCGTTTAATCAAATAATTATCTTAAATACTTAATCTATCAACTTGAAATTTACGAACAAAATTTCTTTACTTTGTATTTTAAAAAGTAGCAATTCTTTGAATAAAAAAATTAATAATAATATTAATAATATCTATATTATAAAGCGTTGCTTCGTCATATTATGAATTTTCTTTGAGATGAGATCAAAAGAGAGAAATTAGAAAGACAAAAGAAGGAATGGAAACAAAACCATTTGTAGACAAATCAAGAGGATAAAACCAATTTGTGGGAAAAAAGACTAGATACAGTACGTTATTTATTAAGGCTAGACACGAAAAAATAAGAACGTAAATTTTTGCGCTTTCCACCGGGAAGAAAATTTTCTTTAGAATTTAGAGAAATTTGGCTTTAATAAATCCGTGTCGTATGCTCGTGTAAATTAGCGAACCCACGCAAGCGAAGTGCGCGGAATTATTCGCCGTTAGCTCGGTGCTTATTTCTACAGGATCATCCAAACGGAGACGAAACACGTGAGTAGCATATAAATTATCGCGCCGTTAACTCGGTTATTAACATAATAATAGATAAAGAGAACTGCTATTTTAAAAGTTTCTTTTATCATGATATAAAAGTATTATAATAATGGAAACTAACTTTAAAATAATGGTTCTCTTATCTGTTCAATTATTTTATTTTATTTTTGATAATTCTATGAAAGTAAATATTTGAAAAAGAACGTGTTACACATTATGACCTACGTCTCTTACGGTATAATGCGATAGTATGTTCTTTCATACACATGTGTATAATATCGTACAATTAAAAATATAATATTATTATATACATTACATGATAAATGAATTTTTTTATATTAGCACGTGTATAGTATGTATACATATATGTATATAATATTTTTTAAACTGACATATAAATAAAACAAAAGTGGAAAACGAAAAATCAAAAGGTAATAAAACATATTTATTTATTTTATTGATAATCTATTTAGTTAGATCTTATCTCTAAAAAAATACATTCTTAAGGCGTATTGATTTTGAAGCAGCCTGTAAAAGATTGACTCTCGAAACTTTACTTCCTGGACGTTTGTTACGAACGGCCGAGTTTTCGACTGACCATGAGTCGTGAGCATCGTGCGAAGAGGACATCGTACTGAAACTCTGAACGAGCTTACAAGCAGAAGCTTACGAAATAAGCGAAGAACCGTGTAGTTAACGTTACATTATCTAGATTATTACATGAAATTGTTTATTTACGTATAATTGGATTTACAAATAATACCCAAAGAGTGTAGATTCATAGTAAAAAATTTATAATATACATTACTTACACGCGTATAATTAAAATTAAAAAAAGAATAAAAGACTTAACACAGACATTGTTTTGTTTTAAACATTAGCTATCTTACTTTAATAATTTATTGTACGATTGTGTTTCATGTCATTTCGTTTTTATAACTGTAATAAGTTATACTATAGCTTTTCTAATTATCGTAAAAATTGTATAAATATGTACATAATGTTTCTAATTATCGTAAAAATTGTATAAATATGTACACATATATGTGAATTACATTTTCATAATGACAGAGAAATTGCGTTTTATTGGCATAAAATAATTTTATTCACAGTTAATATTTATGATAATTATGATATATATAATTTAAGATTAATTTTTACATATTCTCAATATTAACTAAAAATATAATGAAGTACAGTGAACGTATCGAATGTATTTAATGTATTGATAAATAAATTTAATTAAGAAACTAATATAAATTTAATTAAGAAACTAATTTAAACGAGAAATCTTCCTTTCTTTTATAATATCTTCATAAAGTTCGGAAGACACTTGAGATTAATTTAGATTTGATGAGTGAAGTATCAGAAATGATGCGTGAATAATTAGTTTGAAGTTAATTAACTTTACTGTGCAGCACGTGATTATCTTCTTGCACTACAATGCAATATCTTCATGAAGAAGATACAGTATCTGAATGACGAACGAATACTTGAGATAAATGTCCGTAGCCTCGTATCGTCGAGAATTCCTTGTTTTTTTCATCAGATGATAAATTCTCGAATTTTTGGAAAATCAAAAATTTGATCGTTCGTTCATCGGGATACCAGCGGGACGACGTGACTCTCGTCTCGCTCGCTTCGCACAAGTCGCCAGCTTGACTCAGACTTCGCATATCCGCGGGCTCACCTAGTCATTTGGTGCGAGCACTCGGCTGCGGACGTGTTCCGGACTTACTCTGTCTCGTGTTCAACGAACAGATTCAGAATTCGTGAAATATTGTTAATAACACGTGTACCAAGAATGAAGGACATTTACGCACAGGTGAGTTCCACGTAGAATCGAGCATTCGTGAGAATTGTAATCTCTCCATATCGCCTTCCTATATAAGGAAAGGAAATTTCGCGTTGTATCATTCTTGTATCATTGAAAGCTGATATGAACTAATTTAATTAATAAAGTTTAATGGAAACCGAAGAATGTATCATTCTTCGTCAAAGTTGCTGATCAATTCGAAATGACCAATTTTTTCATCATGGGATGATAAATGCTTTAAATATATATTTATTTATTGTTTTAAGATTTATAGATAAGAGTAAACATATTCGTGTAATTCTTTTGTGATGTTATTAGAATATTTAAAATTACTTTAATATGTCTTTTGAAAAAGAGGAAGGGAAAAAAATGAATAATGAAATATCCATAATATATGATTTTTCTGTTCGATGAAATTGTAACTGAATAACTATTTCTTCACATTGAAATTAGAGATATTTTATTTCTTACAATACATTGTATCTTTTAATTTTTAAAACTCGAGCTGTTCGTATAGAATTGTATATATTTTTAAATTTATTGTTTGTATTTCTTCTCTAGAAATGTTCGGAAAATTAAAAAGTTCTACCATATATTTTTTTAATATGAAAACTGCATAGTACTCTTTATCTGTTCAATTAATTTATATAAATTATTTAGAACATATAAAATATACAGAAATTTATATAAATAATTCATATTAACGAAAATTCTTAACAAGACTTTATGCTATATAACGAGGAATATACTTATATATAATGTTTCTATACGAATTCTGATTGTTTTATATTCTCTACGACTGATATCTTCGAAAAGGATCGCATGATTGAAATTCCTCTATATAAAGCCTTTATACATATATTACATCAAGAAATTAAGAAACGAGGATACATAGTTGTTTGTCGAACAACGTCATTGGAGTTGCCACATTGACATAATCAATTAGATCTCTCGATTCAGAGGTCAGCTTCTTCGTACTCGAGTAATCTGTCGTTCTATCAAAGTAGTAGTATCAATTCGCTGATTTAAAATTTTGTACTTACTCTCATTTTTTTATATTAG
>NW_017259225.1:1055817-1056851 GCF_001594045.1 Atta colombica | reverse complement strand
ATATATATATATATGCATACATATATGTTGTGTGTGTTTGTGTAATAACTCAGATTTAAATTTCTTTCTCTTTTTTTTTCTTTATTTCCAAATATTTCTTTTGCGACAATAAGAAGTAATATTTCCAATTTATAACGATACAATCAATGTAAAAAAATACAATCAATGTAATCTTGAAGTTTTTTTTTGAACATTTGAATATTTTCAAACAAATTTCTTAAATTATTACTTTCTAAATTTCGTCAGTTTATAGTTACAACTCTTTCTTTGTAATGTATGAGCTTTCTGTTTTTAATAATAATATCTATAATATATCCAAAAATGTAAAAGACAACATGTATAAATATATGTTTATTAAAAGAAAAAAATTAAAAGATATAGTTATTTTTATGTTGAAAATTGTATATTTTTTTCATTATATATTTCATTATATATTTTTGATTCATTGTTATCGGATCATATCACTTGACCATTGTAATTCAAAGAATATCTTTCTCTTGGCATTGTGAAATTTTAAAGGCTATTTTTAGATCTTGATAAAAATGGCCAAAGGGCAACATTATCATTATTTTACGTACTCATGGTCAACGAAAAAAATGAACTGTTTGTTCTAATATAAAAGAGAAAAAAAAATGTGTTCACATTCCAATCTTTCTTTCAATTTCGATACGTTGTGACTAGATAGCGTGTTTTATCGAACCAAGAGATCTATATTTAAGTAATTAAATATTGCCTTCCAATGATAATGTTTTTCATATCATAAGATATCAAAAAAAAGGTAAAAGACGAAAAATTTTGATGCATCTCGAACATTTTGTCAGATGTTTATTATATGACTGATGAAACTTGAAATTTTTAATGAGATTAGTGTTAAGGAGATTATAAGGACACAAAACACATATATTAATATTTATGCTTTAAACAAACTACATACATGTGAAAGTTTTGTGTTCGTAACATTCTGTTTTTATTGAGCAACACATCTTTATAGATTACTTACTTTATTATTGTTTTATTATTATAAACAAAATTTA
>NW_017259225.1:1053859-1055717 GCF_001594045.1 Atta colombica | reverse complement strand
ATATAAATATTTTAAGTACTAAAAATGACTTATGCAAAGTTTCATTGAGATTCACCAATTAATTTATAACAAATAAATATTTTGTTTATTTACTGATTAATATCTGCATCTCAATGTATATTTTATATAAATATTTTTGAATTCATAAAGTACTTATATAAAAAAATTGAGATTTTTATTATTATTTTGTAATATATTTTCATATATTTCTATTCTAGAGTACAAATTAAAAAAATATTATCTTTTATCGAAATAACTTTTGATCCAGATGGTCAACTGTTTCTAATTTTTTTGTATTATTTTTTTTTAATGCAATTTAGAATAATCTGTAATTTTTTCAAGTAATTCTTAATATATTGCATTTACCTTAATAAAAAAATAATAAATCTCTTAATAACTCGCAATAGGAGGAAAAGATAATAAATGTTTTTATAATTTTATTATAATAAATATGGTTTAAGAAATTAATGAAATTAACAAAATACCTCGTTCACCTAACATTCTATATTGCTTATTATATAAATGCTTATTATATAAATTTGATGATATAATATATAATTACGAACAAGAGAGAAGTGAATGCTTATGCGTTAAGATATCGCGAAGTTTTTATCTTTACCCTTTCGGTTATACCATTCTTTCTGTAAGTAGCACGGAAAATACCTAAAAATAATTGTTTTTTTTTTTATCATGATTTTTATCACGATTTTTTTCCAGAAATGCTATTTCTGATGAAAGAAGAAATATGTTTACAGTGGAACCCATCGATAATTTATCTCGTGAAACATCCTATCGCTGATCTATGACCTACATTAATCTATGTTGTTCATCATTGCCACAACGCTATTTTAGCCGTATAGTATTTAATCGAGTGTTGTTTACAACATAGATGGTAATTACATCGTCCCGTAATTAAAATTTTTAACAGTTACAATTATTAATCAAATGAAGCAATCCTCACATTTCAAAATTGAATAGTATTTTATCGTATATTATTTTTTTTTTAATCTTTGCTTTTCGTCTTTCTTATCAGTGCAACTGAAACATTAAAAGTAAGTAGCGGAATCGGAGAAACTTTAGAAAATTTTGCCTCGCTCTCGCAGATTTGGCACGCTCAAATTAACCCAAAATAACGAAGTTGGCCTTGATCCTTTACGATCGCGCTATGAGACGAGGACGAAACGATTGGTAATGAACGACCAAATGCTTCATTCCGCGTTTCCATTCTATTCCTATCCACGCGATTCAATGCTTTCACGGGCGACTTGAGTCATTCGTATATACGGATGAAATTCCAAAAAAAGCGACGTCGACAAGGGGGATGACGTAGCCCAACCACCCACCTGTCGATGATGGCTAGTTATAGTAGCTATTTTCGGGATGCGCTTCGCACTTATAACTTCGCGTTAATGCACGCTATATACTTGCACGAGTTTGCTTGGCTCGCAAATTTGCTTACGATGTACACGGATAAATTCCTATATTCACAATCTGATACAAAAGCATCGTAAAAATCAATTGTTTACGATTATAAATCTGTTTTTTTTATTTCTGAGTGCTGTAGAACTCTCTTTCTCGCTTTTGTCAAATATCAAACATACAATGGCGTGCAAAAGTTTCCAGTCAGTCACATTTTTGTATTCTAATTTATAAAAAAGACTGATAAAATTTTAATTAATTCTCTGTTAGTACAAGATTTCGTTATCCACATCTTGTAATACCTAGTAATGATTAAGATTTTCTCAGGCTTTTTTTTTATAAATTAGAGTAGAAAATATCACTGGCCGGAAACTTTTGCAGGCCACTGTATATCCCTATCTCTTATCACTTTAAGTTTCAAATGTGTACATTAGTTCAG
>NW_017259225.1:1049682-1053759 GCF_001594045.1 Atta colombica | reverse complement strand
ATATAATTTTAATTAATTATATTAATATATTATATATGTATATGTAGATATATGAGTTGATATAATTATTTTATAATATACCTAATAAGAGAGAATGTATATCTTTTCTTATTAGATATATTTCAAAAGTAAATTAATGAGTCGTCAATTACATTAAAATTACATTAAAATTTAAAATAATTAAACGATTTCTTAACTTGATGAAACTATAATTGAAACTATTTTCCTTTAGAAAACTATAATAAATTTAAAGAAAAACCGCCAATAATCTAATCGTCAATTCTAATATTTTGTCATGTTAAATTTATACCATCTAACAATGTAATAAAATGAGAATAAAATGTAAAATGTTAAATATAATTTTGTATATCTCGTTAAATTTTACAACTTCCTTTGTTTTAAGAAATCATTTTTTTCTTATATTGCTCAATATTTTAATAAAATTAATGGTAATAGAAAGATCAATTTATGAACAAAAAATTAGATAAACAATGTAAAATGGTTTATTAGAGTATCATTCAATTAGTTAAAATATAATATAGAAAACGTTTCGACTTAGTCTTCCTCAGTCCAATAAATAATAATAAATAAAATAATAAATAACTTTAATATTTAAATGATACTCTCAATGGACAACAGACATATAGATATTTTAATAAACCTTGACATGGAATATTAGAAAAATCTCAAATATATTAATGGAAGAATTAATTAAATATTAATTTTCAGTCTATAAAGACATTATTGAATATGACACAAATTATTATCAAACTCGAAAATGGAAATATTCTATAAATCGTCTTACTTGCGTCTTCATTATTGACTATCATCTCAAGAAAAAGAATGATTGATATATAGTCATTAAAAAGATCAATATATAATCTCTCTTTGTTCGAGCGATTATGACAATTCGAAGACCAAATGAGGGCAATACAAAGCAGAAGAGGATTGTAGATATCATTGTCTTAAATAAAATTGCTGCCGCGCTGAGCAATATTTCTCTTTTATCGCAGGAAATGCATTATTGCGCGGCAGAGCAGTAATGCGTTTCAACGTAATCGAAACGTAAAAATTGCGCACATAAATTGCGATTTTTTTTTAAGATGCCCTAGCGGGAACGATGCATGATCCACGAGCATCCTTCGCCATGGCGTCTTTATTGCGAAGCCGTTTCCGAACCATCACCGAGTGAGGAAGACGCCGTAGTTTTCGATCGAATGACAAGTGCGGGACTTCCTACGATCGCGACTTTTGGGCGATGTTTATGATCGCGTCGAACGCTAAAAATACCGCGCTCAGCGCATCTTTTCCTGACTGCAATACATGTAATATACCGAAGATATTTCATTTTGGCAAATTTTTAGGATTTTTGCGATGCAGTTTCCTTTTTTTTTTTCAGTGATTTTGTCGGTCTCTTAAAACGTTCATTCAATTGTAAATCAAGCGATTAGCGAATAAGAAGACTCGAACTGCAGACGTATGTCCCTTGGAGAATTGCTTTTAAAATTGTTCCGCTTTCATTTAATGACATTTTGCAATTCTGGAACATCTGTTTCGATATGCACTTGCATGTGAAATAATATGAGGACGCTTGCCAACTAGCAATGCGGAATTAACGTATACATATATCGATACGTGAATCACAAAACTATGATATATAACTATGATATTTTCCGTTGCGCAAACGTTTTATCTATACATAATATATATTTATTTAAGCTACAAGTATTAATGATATCGTCGCGAACGATAACTGATTATTAATAAAAATAATTTCCTGAAAATTATCTCCAAGTAGAAAAATAAAATTATTTAGGACACCCTAACTATCAAGATATTTTTAAAAGCTGAATATAGACAGTAAATACCAAAATAAGAAAACAAAGCGATTATAGGAGTAGTAATAATTAAGATATACGCAAAATTCGTTTTCATACATATATTCAATTGACACAAAAAGAATATCCGTTTGCTTTTTGAAGCAGACAATGTCCGTGGTTATTCTTAGGTATCTTTATCGGTTACACTCTATTTATAAAGTCGCAGTCTATCATTCAAAATATCACGATGAAACGAACTATGAAGGATCGGTCAGATGACCGGAAACAAAATTTCTTTGATCTCTGAACCAACAGTTACGATTTATCTTATCCCGCCAATAAATCGAAGAGCGATTTGTTATTTATTTAAAGATTACTTCAATTTTACAATGATCGTGACATTAATGTCACAAAACCCAAATAAAGAAATCGTAAATCATTCCGGAAATAAATGCGTTGTTATATTTTTTGAATATTTCTCCGCTCTACACAGCAAAAATATATGGATGGTCCTACAGACATTGCGGTATCTTTGCTATCTGTGTGATATAATTAGATAGTTCGGCTATGTAAAACATTATTATGTCTTATAAACTTTTATTTTTTTATATACAAATTTAACTTTTATTTATGAATATAATATATAAAGGGAAAGCGACTTCGCGTTTTCTTTTATCTTTTTCCGCACTTATGACCTTATTTCAAAATATCGTTTGATGCTTGCAATTAAGTTTCAGAAAGATGGTTATGTCATTTTGGAAGACTTCTTTCAACCGGAAGAGATCGAAGAATTGAGAGCTTGCGGAGAAGAATTTACAAATAAGTTGCCACCTGAGTCAGAACGAAAAGTATTTAGTACGATACAATATCCACAGGTAATACGATCAATTGTCAATTTAACTTAAAAAACGTAAAGCTAATATTTAGTACTATTCAGACTCGATCAAAGATGTCAGTATAGCGTTGCTATGTGAATATTTGAAAACGACTTTATCAAGGAAAAAGGATATATATATATATATATATATATATATACTAAAAAAATATACTAAATTTTGTAAAACAAAACTATATATTTTTGTTAATTTTGAAACATAATCTTTTGTGAATGTTATATAACTAAAATTATAAATGATAATATAATATCATGAAAATAATGATTATATGATCTTGTATGTTTCAGAATAAGGATAAGTATTTTTTGGATAGCACTAATAAAATAAGTGTTTTTTTTGAGTCTGAAGCTCTGGAAGAAGATGGAAAATTGAAGGTTCATCCAAGAGTGTCGTTAAACAAAGTAAATTAGCTAAAAAAAAGTTGTTCCTTTAGTTTAATCAATTCTCATAGATATATTTCAAAATTCTTTCAATTATTTTACGGCTTTATAATTTTCAGGTAGGTCATGCTCTTCATTGGTTACACCCTACTTTCAAAAAGTTCACGTTCGATGAAAGAGTCAAAGAAATTGCTTTTCAATTAAACTATGAGGAACCGATGGTGTGTCAATCAATGTACATTTACAAAAATCCTGGAATAGGCTCGGAAGGTAATTAAATAATTTTTTGTTATATAATTTTTAGTTACATAAATAACGCAAAGCTTATGAATTTATCTGACACAAGTATATTATATGTCTAAAATAATTACAATTATTGAATTTGCAAAATTCTTTTTTTCTTATAGTTACGATGCATCAGGACGCATCATATTTATATGTTGAGCCAATGAAACTCGTGGGTTTTTGGATTGCATTGGAAGATGCAACACTAGAGAACGGATGTCTATGGATCGCCCCAGGTTCACATCAAAGTGGAACACATAGGCGTTATATGAGAAATAAAGATTCAAATTCTCAAGAATTATTAATTTTCGACAGACCAGCACCTTGTTATCCATTAAGTAATTTCAGACCAGTGCCAGTACGCAAAGGAACTTGTATTCTTATCCATGGTCAAGTGGTTCATTTTTCTTATCCAAACAAGAGTGAAACATCGAGACACACTTACATTTTTCATGTGATTGAGACGAAACATGTATTATACTCGAAAGAAAATTGGCTTCAACCTCCTGCTGAAGGTTTCGCGAGTTTTTACAAAAATTAAATATATTGTATTAATTGTGTTAAAAAATATCGTCCATTGTTTATTGCACAATCGTATTATACTTCACAATATTCGTCGTCTCATTCTTTCTGTATAAAAAATAATATTAATTTGTATACAATTCAGAAGAAAAATAAAATCAATTTTTCATAATC
>NW_017259225.1:1029048-1049582 GCF_001594045.1 Atta colombica | reverse complement strand
ACGAGCGCAACAGTCGTTGAGGCAAACGGAAGCGAATCCTCCGATGGCTGATGTAACACCATGGAGACCCACTGACACGCATCGGATAATGCTTATCCTGCGAGATGCGGAGGACTGTCTCTTAAATTTACACATTGTACTATAGAAATCGGAAGTTCTTCCGTATCTTCCGAATTCGTGAGACTTCCACGAAAGTAACGTAATCGAAGGAAAAAGAAATATAGATCAATCTTTAAGTAGATAAGTGAGACAGAATAGCTCAGAACACCCCAAATAAATTTTATTTTTATAATAATATTTTTATAGTAATTTATAATATATAGTAATATTTTGTTTAAATATAATTAAAAATAATAAATAACAAACATAATTAAAAATAGTAAATTACAAAATACATACAACTACGTATGAGCAGCTAATGCACAAAAATGCGAAGTTAATTCTTGTAGCTGTCTTAAACCAGTCTTTAATACTTCTTCTTTTAACTTGACACAACAATATATATCCAAAGGTGTTACATCAAATGTTGTTCTATCTCTTGTGTCAGGCAAAAATGTATTTAAATCATACTGTAAGCTAAGCAATGTCTGATGTGTTATAGAATTTTCAGCTTGCATCAGTAATCTGATTACAAAAAAAGATACATAAATATATGTAATATAATATAAATATATTATATGTAATATAAAATAACATATTATCGAAATTACATATTATCAGTAAAAATAGATCGACACTATTAAAAAATAACTTACTTATTTAGATTTTGTGTTAGATCAATTACTTTTCTAGTAATTTCTGATTGCAGACTTTGTACGCATGCTTGTGATAATGATGGATTTGCAGAATCGAAGGTAAAGGAATATGCCATTCCTGCATTACTGCATGCCAAACCACTGGAATAAAAATAATTATAAAAAAAAGAAATAACAGTATTCTCAATATATATTACATTTGCATTAACACAATATATAATTTAAATGTAATGATTAGTAAATACTTTTTTTTTCATAATATGTACATATATATTATGATGATGCATGTGATTCGTATAAATACGATTTACTTGTAATCAATGAGTCACAGATTCGATTATGATCATCATCACATATATAATCTATATATAATATATATATATTATATGCACACATACACACACAAGTAGAAGGATTCTTACCATAGGTCACGCGCGAAAGTATAAATATGCTGGAAACAGTGAAATACTTTTTCTGCTCTTGTTTCTTGTTCTTGGGAATTTTCCACGATGCCTATTTTGTCGTGTAATTTTTTCAGATCAATATTATCGAAATATTTTTTACATTTTTTCTTGAGTTCCTAAAAGTATGAATTTTTTTAACTCTGTATCAAATAATAAAATATATTCAAATATAAAAAAAAAATGTTACGGCAATAGCATTAAATGTTTCTGTCAAGAGATCATAGTGCTTATCTGCGTTAACCATTTGTACTAAATCACTGCACTTTTCTATAATATATTCCATATCTCGCAATTTTCGACCACCAACTGAAATATCAAGATTAAATATTCAGTTTGCAAAATGTAGTTTTTAAATAGATTATATGTGTATAAATATACCTGGCGTATGTTCAAAAGTATCGAGTAATTCCTTGAAAAGACGTTCAACATCACGTCTTTGGAACGATTCGTTAATAGCGGCAATCCAGTGCTTTATAGCACACTTTAATGCAGTTACTGTAGTCCATGGTGGCTTTATAATGACATATACATGCCACGCTTCTCCATAAATTTCTGACATTTGTTTTGCAATAATCTGAAATAAAAATATTGATTTTATATATTTGAGATACATAGGCGTAAAAATTAGTTCATGATCCAATATAAGATGCATACCGTTGACAAAAAATTTCTCATGATTAATTTTGTATTCTCAAAAATATCATCCGTCAAATGTGATTCTTCCATGAAAATAGATCTTTCATCAGGATCATCATTCAAACGGTTGACTACTGCATCCATATCAAGATCATCTATTTTTTCAAGTGGATCATGACGCCCTAATGCTAATATATTATATATCATCGCCTTAGTACAGAGATTTTTGTCATAAGATAATAAGACCTACAAAATAAAAATATATATAGCATTGTTATTTTTTTATGTATAAACATATTATGTATAAACATTAAATAACATGACAGGAAGATAACATGCCGCTGATTTTTGTAATTGAGAGATTTGTAAGCAACACTGAAGAATCTCATCGTCTGGACAATTAAGAGAAAAATCTTCTTTATTTTTCGCTGCTTGTTCTCGTGTTTGTCCTATGACACGTGGATGTTTAGAGGAAAACTGCTTGTGGATGAAAGATATAGCTTTCCTGGCTTTTATCGATAATTCATTATTAGTTCCATTACCCTTAAAGTAATCTAATTCCTGTTGTAAAAATTATTTAGAAAAAATGTGTATGTTGAAATTTTTAAAAAGATGTGATAGAATTTTGACTATACTTACACATATCACAGTCCATGGAATTACAATAATAGGACGTGGGTAATTCTTAAATACTGCATCTTTCGCTTCTTCAACAATTTCAAGATTTGACAAAAATACATTTGTATCAATAACAATGTAGAGTGGACCTTTGCCGTATGATTCTGTATTATTAGATTGCGTCAACTCTGCAGCATTTTCTGATACACAATTTGTTTCATCTATACGATTTTCTCTACAAAGTTGTGTTCTGACAACTTCCACCTATACTAAGAAAAAGTATGAAAATATAAAATTTAATAAAAACAATATTTTTTTATAGTAACTTCTATATAAAACAAAAACAAAATTGTCAATATTGAACAAGATATATAATCACACTGGTGAAATATATTCATATAAATTATGATTGTTTCAATTATATTGATCATACCTGAAGAGCAATTTCTTCATCTTTCATTGGTTCCCAATCCATTTCTTCATATAAAACTTCTTGCTCGCCTCGTTCTATCAATTTATCTTTTGTTGTATTTTCAATCTTATTTGATTTTTTTGTTTGATTATTTTGTTGAGTTTGTGAATTATCATCTTTTAATGTATTAATATTTCTTTCGCATATTGCATCTTTTAAGAGTCTGTTATGTAACCTCTTAAGTCGTATGTCAACATTTTTATAAACATTTGATCCTAAGCTGTCTATAAACATAAAATAATATAAAAGTATAAAAACAAATATTGAATCTCTACTAATAAATACTAAAGCATAAAATATAAAAAATATATTTTATGTTATATACCTACTGGAATTAGATGAACTTCTGCTCAGTTTTTGAGGAGACTTCTTGGTAATTAAATCAACATCACACATTTCCTTAATTTTTTCCTTATCAACATTCAAATTTGTTCTTAGTCTTTGCATACGTTCTTGTGCCAAGTTTTTCTTTAAAAACGATTTTCCCCCTTTTTTTCCTAAACACAAAGTTAATTTTACTTCTTTATAATGGTGACATAATAATAACATTTATACAATTGCATTTACTTGAATTTTGGTTACATGATTTCTGAACATTTTGATTCTTATTATGTTGCTCAATATCACATGCATTTCGAGTAATAATTTCTTGGTGTCCTATATTTTCATTTCTTTTCTCCAATGTTTTTATCAACTTCTGATATGCAGTATTCTGATTTTGTTTTTTAACCATAGCATCTTTTCTTAATGGTTTATTTAGACTAAATGTGTTTGAACTTCTCTGCTCGAATTTTCCACGAAGCGGTACTTGTATTCCTTCATTATTATTTTTAGCTCGAGAAGTCACCGATTTATCATCTTTTAACTTTGAAGGAAAGTTTTTTAGAGAAATATTTGTCTTATTTCCCACTATCTTTGTACATGAAGCTTGTGGCAACAAGGGAGATTTATTTTTGGTATTTAATCTTTGCAACGCTTTTTCTTTAACAGCCTTCATTTGCGGAGTTTCAATAATTTTATCACATGCATCTTGATTAGATGTTTCCTTTTTCTTTGCATTATATTTAGATGTCATTATATTGCAATGTTCTTCTTCTTGATGTTTAGTTATTGAAGAAGTCTATTGAATAAAAGTTTTACAGAATTAAAAGACCTTTTAAAAATTAAAATGACATTTAAAAAAGAAATTTGATGATACCATTTCATGAGGTGCTGCATGATCTTAATTTGATGCTTAGTTTACATCTAATTAGGCCACTACTTATATGATAGATATTCTTGTTTAATTTATAAGATTAAACAAAGATACCGATTGTACAGGTAGCAGCCTAAACATATTACAGTGTAAACTAGGCCAGTATTTAGGGCTTCATTCCTGAAAAATATCGCATACGAAAATTCTATAGAATATATATTATTATGAAAATCATAGATTTTTGTATGCAATATAAATTCAAAAATAAACTTCCTAATTTTCAAGCACCAGCATAAAAAAGCATCTTAAGCATGTACACAATAGATCACAGCAGGAAAATAACTTCTGAAGAGAAAAATACCCTGATGTCATCCAATGATGGTTCAATCCACGAAGATTGATTCGTTTTCACATTGAAGTAATATACTCTGTTCGGATGACTTTTAGAATTGACAATAATCCAATGTTTCGGTAATTTATGCTTTAACATGTTGAAAAATGGGTATCAAGAAATTTAATGAGTCCGTACTAATCAATCATCCTTCAACGGTCGAGAGAAATGAATAATCCTTACTTTCCTTCCTACTCAGTGATGAGCGATCCTCGGCTCTCAATCAAAACTGTGGAAAAAACAAAAGTACGTTCAGGAAGTTAGAAATCGATAATCATAAAGTTTGTTTTCTATGAGCTGAACTAGTGTAACTTTTGGAACTTAAAGACAGGTAGATATACGTTTTGTGAAGCACGTCACGCGCACGCACACACACACACACACACACACATACACATACACACACACACACACATTCTCTCTCTCTTTCTTTTAATTATATGATACTTCAATCATACCTTAAGGTTTGTTCGCGTCGCAAGTTCCAAACATGCTCCAACATGCTCCTATCACAGCTCCTACTCACTCTATCAAGCGCATTGGAATGAGAAAGAGCTATGATAGGAGCATATTACAACATGTTGGAGCATACGAGGCGAACAAACCTTTATACTCGTTTACACTCTATGATCAAATGGCGCGCTCTCACGAACACTATAACTAAATTTCCCATTTAGATATCTTTTCTTCTTCGTTCTTCAACGGTTCGTTTATACGAGTCGAGTTACATTGTTGCAATAAGATATGTGAATAAATAAATGAACATTGTTATTTACGAATTTGAGTTTCTTCTAATACCTACATTTATTATATGTAACAACTCGCTATAGATATTTGTTTAAAGCGAGAAAGAGAGCTCTAGAATAGCTCTAATGCAGGAACAAAAAACAGACTAATAAGGTACATCCAAAAACACGATCATTCACCGAGCGCTCAGTGAATTCTTGTACGTGTTTGATTTATATTTTTAGATCTAATGGAATATGCCAGTAAGAGCTCTGAGCGCTTAAAGAGCGGTCGTGCTTCTAGATTAGAAAGCCTCACAGAGAGTGACAATTGCATTACGTGAATGCCCACGTCCAATCAGGACATAGATTACGTGACCAGTTTTCTCCAATCTCTTCCATGCCTGTGGAGCTTTAGGTTTGTTCGCGTCGCGTACTCCAATATGCTCCTCATAGCCCTTACTCACTCCAATGCCCTTATTAAAGTGAATAGGAACTGTGACAAGAACATGTTGGAACATGTGATATAAATCTTTTGATACCCACAGTATGTGCTTATACTGTGCACATGCCCAATCAGAAGAGACGGGTCACGTGAAGCAATTTGCCACTTCCTGTGAGCTTTTCTAGGCTATGATTTCTAGGCTAGTCTCGCTACAAGTGCTTTGAAACATTTGATGGACCAATTAGAAGAAAGAATTTTACAAACTGATCAGTTAAAAAATGCTTTAAAGCGTTTGCAGCATCGCGTTGACCGTGGCTATGTTCCAAATTTACCAGCACTAAAAATGCTACAGTCTACGTTACGTGCACTGTAGATTTTCAGTACTAGCAGTCAACTTTGGAACACAGCCCGTACTCCTATTCAGTTGCCCTTAGGAACTCTGTATAATAAAAGGAACAGAGAATAGAAAATAAGAATTTCAAACTATCAGAAATTATTATAGAATACACAGTTTCTGATAGGTTGAAATTCTTAGGTCGATATTTATAGTCGGTTCTTATTTTAAGATCATCTAAAGTAATGTCTTAAGTTGCTAATACGGTCCTCTGATTGGCTTATAACATCTTAAGACTGTGCTTAAGACGATCTCAAATATAAGAATTAATTATGAATACCGATCTTATTCTGTCTGTTCTCTATTTCCTGTTTCTTTTATTGTACGGAGAGACTAGACTTTAAGATTCTACGTGTATATCAGCCTTTATTTCTTTTCGATCAATGAAAATGGTCATTAACTAATGGATTCTCAATTTCGCAGTGAATGACGTGTGACGTGTTTTCAGTTTTTCTGTCATTTTGATACGTATGTACTAGGTTATCGCTATAAAATACCGAGATTTATTTAGTGTTTGTCGTTTTGCTAAATCATGACGTCCATCAGCGAAATTGATGCGGTGCCTAAATCGAAAAAACCATCGGGTGAGCATTTCAATTATCATTAAAGAGTCGGAAAACGAACCAAATTATCTTACTAACTTAACGATCGATGAACTTTTTTTCTAATAAATCTTCAACGATATCATGCATTTTTTCTCGACGATTGTTAATATCGAATTAATTTTATAGATTTTATAGATATTGATTGTGATGAGATAATTTTGAGTACAATTTTACACATTTTCCCGAATTGTTCAAATAACATGTAAATAATTTTAAAATTTAATTATCTCATTATTTCTGCGAAAATTAAGTAAAATTCATTTAACCTTTGTATATTTTTGAAGCCAAGAATTAGAAAGGGAACCAATTGCATAAAGATATCGGATATTAATCGATATCACATCTAATATTTATAATACATAATCCTATATATAATTATTTTACAAATTGCTGATAGTTAAGACAATAAACATTTATCAAACAAAAGTTTCTTGTTATAAAAAGTAATTTTTGAGATGATTGTGTTAAACTGTATAATTATGAAAGTAATATGAAAGATCTAACAGAGATAACGTAAGAATGAATCTGTAGAAGAACTTTGCTCTGAATAATCTTGTTACCCTTATTAAGAAAAAAAAATTATCACTATAATATATAATATATATCAGTAAAAAACAATCAAAGAAAGAAATAAAAAATTGATGTATCACAAATGTTATTGATATTTTTTGAAATATTTATATTAATAATACATGTTATCTAATTTAACTGTACGCAGATAGTGCATTTAAGCAACAGCGATTACCAGCCTGGCAACCAATACTCACAGCTGGTACAGTTTTACCAACGTTCTTTGTGATAGGAGTTGCATTTATACCAGTTGGCATAGGATTACTTTATTTTTCTGATGAAGTTAAAGAACATATTATAGATTATACTAACTGCAACTCCACCAATATTACCAGAGATGATGGATTGCCTAAGAAGTGTGCAGATGTAATTGCAGAATGTAATAATTGCTCATGCACATGTGAAATAAATTTTGAGCTAACTTCAGAATTTGCTGGCAAAGTTTATATGTATTATGGCCTGACAAACTTCTATCAAAATCATCGTAGATATGTAAAATCTCGAGATGACAATCAACTGTTAGGACAGTTGCATGAGAGTGTTTCGAGTGATTGTGAACCATTTGCCTATGATAAAATGAATGACAAAGATACGGCCATTGCTCCATGCGGTGCCATTGCAAATTCACTTTTTAGCGATGAGTTGACACTATATTCTGCAAAACATGGTGGGCAAGTACCATTATTAAGAACTGGCATAGCTTGGCCATCCGATAAAAATATCAAATTCAGGAATCCAGAGGGTAATTTAAAAGAAGTATTCAAGAATTTCGCCAAGCCTAAGAACTGGACTAAACACATTTGGGATTTGGATCCCACTAATGAAGAAAACAATGGTTTTCAAAACGAGGATTTAATTGTATGGATGAGAACTGCCGCATTACCCACTTTCAGAAAACTCTATCGTAGGATTGATCATTCTCAAGATGGCTTTAAGAGCGGTCTAGTTCAAGGAAACTACACTCTTAAAGTTGTTTATTGTAAGTAATGTAAACAAATTCAATCATAAAAATAATCTAGTAATTAAAATAATGAAATAAAAAATACAGCTGCTTGGAAATTGTAAAATAAAGAATTGAAGATGTCTATCATATATATTTTATTTCAATTTTTAGAGAAATTAGATAATGTTTTGAATATTTTTTTCAGCATTTTCAGTATCCTCTTTTTATGGGAAGAAAAAGATGATTTTAAGCACAACTTCACTTTTGGGAGGAAAGAATCCTTTCCTTGGCATTGCTTACATTGTTGTAGGAAGTTTGTGCTTATTGCTGGGCATAGGATTACTCATTATACATATTAAATGTTCCAAGAGGTAAATAAATATATTTATATATTATATCCCTTTTATTTGTCCATCTACAATCTCTAAAAACAACATATAAGACATCCGATTTAATAACGTCCTTTATGTGGTGAAGGAACATCTACACAAATTACTGAACATGGTCATAAAAAAACTAACAACAAGATATATTATATGTTAACACCTCTAATATTCATAAATGTATTTAAATTTTGTGCAATATTAAACATGCACAATTTAACATTCAATTTCAATCCAATATAATCACTAGTGATTTACATAATAAACAATCTCTCAAGTTAGATCAACACAGAGACACATATTTCTTTTTTTTTTTTTTTTTTTTTTTCATAACATGAGTTGATAATATAATATTTGATATATGTTATACAGCAAACTAATGTAAAGACGACTACAAGAAATTATTCTTAGGGCACCCATGTATGTCTTGTAAGTGTTTGTGATATTGTGTTATGTCTATCCTTAATAATTGACATATAAAAGTTGTCTTGATAAAATATGACCAATCGGGCAATGTTTCTTGTTATAATTCCATACGAAATACAAAATAAAAAATTTGTAAAATATTTACAATATTTTATTGAAAAAAGAAAATTAATAATTAGCTCGACTAGTCATATTTCGTGTATTGTATGCTTTGCCAGAATGTGTGTGCATTTTTCGCTATATTTTTCAGAAAAGAATAGGATATTTGTTTTTAAAATGCTATTACATGCATTTTTTTTATATTAAACGGCAGATAGGAATAATTTTTATTTATAAACAGCATTATATTGTTTTATTATTTATATCAAGTGTGTAATATAATTAAATATATAAATAATGAACAATAAAAGAACAAGATAATTCCATAATTGTAGAGTGTTTAAAGTTAGTGTTTAAAAATAATGATACATATATGAAACTGAGAAGTTTTAATGATAACTGTTTGGTCTAGTAATTTCATTTTGTGTTTTCGCCTCTTAAATATTTAGTCGTATGCACATTTCGAATTTAGAGATACATGCACTTGTTTGTGTTTTTGTGTATTGGCACAAAATTAAGCGAAAGATACTTTCAATATTCCCAAAAAACCAACAAAATTATTACAAAAATTTTTCGTCAGTAGGACGTGAATTAAATTCGATTCAAATTCAATATATGTATATAATATTATATAAAACATAAAAAGCATGTCGCATGTTCTGAAAAAAAGCATTTATTTAAACTCTACGATGCGTATATTTCTAATTTACACGTGTTATTACATTTCAAAGCATTTTGATTTCCCCTGTGCTTTTTATATTATTGTTGAGTTTTATTTTATTAGCAAATCAAAAAATCGCGTACAAATTTTCTTTTGCAATCATCATATACAAATATCTTTTTTTTAGCACCGCCGATATGATCAATGTGACTCCAACTACAGAATATCATCATTAGGAACGATTCGTTTACTTGAAATGAACGTGATTTCATCAGTATATATAAATTATTGATTATCGTAGAACAAGTGAACTTTTTATATTTAACATTGAATTTCGTTTGTCAGTCATAAACGGACAAATACGATAAAGCAACAAAATAATCAAAAATTTCTTATTTAAGAAATAATTATCTTTTAAAGTTTTTAATTATATTTTAGTATTGTTATATATACATATAACATACATGATAAAATTTTCAAAACTGAATCATATATTCTTGAAATTATATTTTACTTGAAATTCTACTGTAAATTTTAAATAGAATAATTATTTGAAATTTAATTGTCAAACGAATATCATTGTTGTTAAAATATTTAATTTAGTTATGAATATATTCTATTATAGAATATCGTATATCAGCAAAGTGAACAAAAGTATTATGTAAATGATTATACATTGCTGAAACCAAATGTTTATTATATTAAAATGTTATTCCATTTATAGATAGTCAATTTTTGTAATATATTCTTTTGGATTAAGAAATGTATTTTCATGCATTTGTTGATGCACTTATCAAACTTTTATTTTAAGCCTTGAAATTACAAAGATGTAGAATTTAAACGTAAATTAAGCATATATTTCCTCACGGAGATTTCATACAATACAACAGTCGCAAAGTTATCTACTTTTTTTTTGCGAAGTTTTATTTGTTTAACATGGACGTGCCGATGCAAAAATAGTTTTAATATAATTCATTCGATTATGGAGAAAAATAAATATCTTCAAAACGAGCAGAATCTTTTTCAAACTGTTGTATTTTATGAAGAAAACCATTACTAGTATTATTACTTGAAAATTAATATTTATTGCATAAATTACAATTATAGATTCTACAAACTTATTTCTACAAACTGTCTATTGTGAACTTGTAATTTCTAGATGTCTTGAAAGTATCAGATATATAGTAAAAGTGGAATATTATTTTCTTGAAAGTAATTGCGTTAAAATAATTTGTATACGTATATATAATATGTATATATGTTATATGTTTTCAGTTTCTTTTACGAAATCTAATTTATAAAAATGACTGATTGAAAATAATTATTAATCAACCAATAATGTCTTGTGTATAATGATTCATAAAAGTATTTAAATGGCGATGTATCTTGAAAATGACAGTATTTGAATATTGATTTTGAACCATTATATGATTTACATAAATATTTATTAATTTGAATCTCTAGACAGTGTTGCCCTCAGAATATTTCTTCTGAGTGCAATTTTAAGTTATTGTGCCTTAACTGTGTGTGTGTGTGTGTGTGTGTGTGTGTGGTGTGTGTGTGTGTGTGTGTGTGTGTGTGTGTGTGTGTGTGTGTGTATTAAATGAAATAGTTCAAGGATGTATCGTCATTACTTTGTAACAGCGTACATAGAAACGAATTGCTAAGATCAGATTGCAATATAAACTACTTGTAAAATCAATCTAGTCTACTGTAAACATAATAATAAATAAAGAAAAACGATTAAAAAATTAAAAAATGATATTTCTCTTCATTTATCTGTGTGCAACAAAAAAATAATTTTTCTAAACTAAGATGTGAGAAGACAACTATCAGAAATTTGTCTCAAATTATATTCAGCTGTCATACGCAATATTACACCTGTCTTTTTATATTTATGTGATATTTATATCATTCTATCTTTATCATTTTATTAAAAAATAAGAATAATGGAGGTTCCTTGAATAGCATATGTAATTATTTGACATATTGGCTAATTGTAAATTCATCCGAATAAATTAAGGATCTTGCCTTGTGAAACATAAGTACGATTAGGATCATTCAGAGTAGAAATTGCGAATGCGACGCTCGTGCGCGGGCGCGGCGAACGGAGCGGAAATATTTTCGAGCGCCATCTTGCCCCGCAATCGTACAATTCGTCAGTGCCTGTGAATGGACTTGTCATAAGTGTCTTACTTATTATTTCGCCTCTCTGTCCCTGTTTCCCGTCTTGCTCTCGAGAGCTCCGTGTTTCCAAATTCTCGGGTGATATCATCCGCGCGCACAAGGTAAGTACGAATATCTTGCCGTCATCGTCGTCATCGTCGTCGTCGTCGTCGTCGTCGTCACCGTCATCGTCGTTATCATCGTGATCATCATCATCATCATCATCATCATTCGGACGAATCGGATAGACGCGATGGAGTTTCGCGAATATCTTGCGTGACGGTCACGGACTACGTCTATCCTTCGAGAAAACGGGAGCCGCGCCCGTCACCTCCCTCAAGCTCGATCTCGATCGTAACGGCAACACCTCGTAAGATTGACGTGTCACGTACATATACATCTATTTGCGCGACGAGGATCCCTCGGTGGGCGGGTACGAGTACGATACGCGCGATAGCGCGCTCGCCCGTCGCCGCTCCGCCAGTCACGGCTGGAGCGGAACGGCGCGCGTCTGTCCATCAAATCCGCTTCTTTCGTTCGTCTTTTCACCGCATCATCATCGTCTTCCTCGTTGCATCGTGTCATGTTCTGAGGTCGAGGGTGTGCGCGCGAGCGAACGAGCGAGGAAGCCGACCGCGGAGCTTCGATGTGAAGCGTTCACCCGAAGGAGGCACCCGCGCGACAAGGTGGAATTGACCTCTGGATTTAGGCGATTTAGCAGCAATTGTACAATAACAATAATTTCCTGCCTGCGCTCCTTCTCTCGTTGTCCCTCCTTCATGCGCGCCGTGTTTTTCGCATTAAGCATTGACGCGTCAACACACGTTAACCATCAGGGACTCGAAATAACGTAAACGCGCAAATATCTCAATTTTCGAATGTAACGCCTTGAAATGATAATTCCCCCACGTGATCGTTTTGCAAGGTTTCTCAAACCGCAGACTGTTTATCGCTCGTCGCTATTTTCCAACTCCGATGTAACTATCGCAGTCTCGACACGTGTGAGCTTAGTACACGGGAAATGGAAAGTCAATTGAGTGGTGCAACAAGACAGAGGGGACAATGATCAATACTTTCACGGTCAATTATATGTATAATACTGTTAATATGTCAGAAGGAAGCCTTATAAAGGATCTTGGCTCGCTGTAGTTTCGCGTAATAGATAACGCTTCCAGCTCTTTGCTCTGGCTATGTTTATACTCTTGACTTTTTGCAAACTACAGTTGTGAGTGATGATTAGCACAGTCATGCTGAATAGCTCAAGAAGAAGACGTTAGTGAGAACAGGCAGGCTTATGTGTGATTATTAGAGATAGAATATTTAAATAACAATATCGATATCTCTCATCTGTTGATTAAATATAACGAATGCCATTAGAAGATCTTAGATCATCAACTCAGAAGGTCTAATTTACAACATGCTTTTTGCCTTCCTGTTTCTCACTTTTTATCTTATTTCTTCGTTTTCTATTGCCCGAGATAAAAGTTGATGAACTTCAGAAGAGACGAGAAACATGATTGTCATAAAACGCAAAAAGGAAAAACAAGCAAATGATAAGAAATAAGAAACAGGAAACAAAAAGCACATTTTAGATTGGGCTTAACGGCATTGATGAACTTTTCTAGAATTCTCAAACTTAAAAATCTCAAGACATTATTAATTCGAGTGATACTTAGACACAAAGAAAATCTGTATCATTTTTTCGTATATTAATTAACATTAGATGAATTGATAACATTGCTCCAAGAATAAAATCATATTGCTATGATAAGATAAGCAGAGAATACATCAGAAACATGCCGCGAAATGATAAAGTTCTCGTTTTTTTTTTTCACAGAAGAGCAGTACAATTCATTAAAGGAAGGTGCACATCTTTGCCTCCATCAGTGTAAGTGATTTCTTTCCACAAGCTTTTTGCATGTGCTCTATCATCTGTAAAAAGGGTAGTCTTAACGATAGATTTCTCTATAGTTGGTACTTACGTTTCTAAGAACTTAAACTATAGTTTTTACTTTTCTCAATTTAGCGGTTTGCTTGTCGAAAACTTATGAGAATAGATGCATATAATGAATAATCTGGTTTTTGTAAAATCGCGATATCATGGATCTTCAAGATCTTTTGAAACAATGATAGCTTATATTCAAGCAGAACAATAAATCGATAACGTCAAAATGACATTAAAATATCGGAAATGATTTTTAATGATTATTTTGGAGTTATTTTGACATTATTTTGATATCACAACGACTTGTTGTTCTGCTTGAGTAGTCTTTAAACGTATACGTTAAATTTAAATCAATATTTGAATGTATATGTGTAGATGTGAAATTGGCCTTTATCTCTCTCTGTGAGAAATGCAAACCAAGATTTTTGTATAGCGATATTTTTAATGAAACACATCAATCACGTTATTATACATAATTTTTAAAAAAGCAATAGTTTAGGGAGTATATGAGTTGTGCCTATTAAAATCAATATTTTTTTCTTTTTTTTTATTTAATAATTATTGTTATCGCTAAGAGTACAACCTTTTGTATTAGGAATTTGTAAACATTGGATGCACATAGGTATGTGCATCGCTATTACCTTTTTTTTCATGTCCACAATCTTACAGAATTCATTTAAATTTTTTGATAAAAAATTTCATGTAATATTCATTTGCATAATACCATTATTTAACAGATTAATGTGTCATTATCATCCATACGCAGAATGATGAATCATACATTTAAGGTGTGATAAATTTTGTATATAAAATTTCTCTTATTTATCGTATCATCTGATAGTCTAGGCTTTTGTTGTGATTCGGACTATTCGGAAGTTTTCTATATTTCTGGGCAAAACCTAGAGCTTCATCAACAACATCAGCGATATTTCATTAGTCAAGAATGGCGATGCAGAAGGTAAATGCCAATAATGTTCACGACTGTTGAATTAACAACTCACTCATGATAACATGATAATTTGATGTCAAAGCATATTATTAGAAGATTTCTGTGTGTTTTTCACAATAAATCATATCTATCAATTTTTGTAAAGATAATCTGATATTTTTTACAAGAAGTTATTGTGTTATGTGTGTTACATATATATTCAGATTATTTTTATTTTCCAATTTTTGTTGTGATGCACCTTTATTAGTTTGCAATGTTTACTAGCAGAACGTGATAATAATAGATAGTAAAACTGATAATGACAAATGTACATTATGCAAGTCAGTATTGCATTAAATATTGTATAAATATATTTTGATTTGTATTGAAATTTAACTACACTCCATATAACTATAAATAACACTCATCTCAAAGATAAGATAGGAAAAAAGAAAAACGAACGGCATAAATTTATATAGGCACATCTCAAAACAAACATGTTTTCATATGATGTTAAAATATATATAGGTATTCTTTATTCTTAGAATTTAATAACTTTTTATATTTATGTTTTATTCTTTAGTCTTAAAACTCAATAACTATTCATATGTATATAAAATGCGTATGCATATTTTTACATATTTTTGATAATTCAGGTAAATTATGCTAAAGTACAGATCTTAAAATAAAATTATGGTAAATATAAATTGCATTTTATTTTTTCTTCGCTTAGTACAATTTTATTTATATGTATGCAATTGTTAATATTACGATTTTAATATTACGATATTTAGAGAAGAGAAGAATTTTATGGTACAATAATTATAATAAAAATATATAGTATATATAGTGTGTATATATATATATATGTACACACACACACACATATTGTATTTGTTTTTATCAATCTTTATTTTAATATACTGTATATAATACTTTTTCTGCAACTTGAGTTTTTTTTTATTATTTGCCTGTTACAATTTGATTAATGTGCATGCCTTGGTTTCAGTTCTAAAATTCTTATTAATTAATTTATATTTTATTGAATAATTTGGTGCTATATTACTAGGTTTGTAATATTTAAAGTAATGCATATTTATAATTGCATGGCTTTCATGTAAACAAAATACCCATATTTATTATCAGATGCTACTTGCGTCATAATTGACCTGCTATTTTTACATTATAGTAATTATAGACCATGTACATTAAAGATTAAACGATCAAGGTTGAAGAATTTATAGGTCTTTGAAAGATTATATATGTAAGTTTTCATATAATATAAATTCTGTAAATAAAATTATTTGTACTAGATCAATATATGATTATTCCCTTTTATATTGGAATTAATGCGATAATAAATATGGGTCTCTAAAATTAAGGTACATAATACTACAATTGAGTAACATATAGCGATAATATCTTTTAGATGAGAAGACAAGGGCAAGACGTCATGCAAGTGAATCTAGCAGGTATTAGGCGAGATATTATGAATCTTGCCCATAACTACAGCAATGCCCAGGTGATTATTTAAATCTTTTTGTATTACTTGATGTTATTTTTCGCCATTAATAATAGTAAAATAATAGTATATAAAAATAATAGTAGAAAATCTTATGTTAAAAATATTATGTTGGGAGAGAAAATAAAATTAAACATATAAGAATTTTGAATATCAATATGAGATAATTGCTATTTTTTTCTATAGAAAGCTGTACGGAAAGCTACTAGCAATGATCCTTGGGGTCCAAGTAGTACACTTATGGCAGAAATTGCCGACTTAACATACAATGTCGTAGCATTTACAGAAATTATGCAAATGTTATGGAAAAGATTGAATGATCATGGAAAAAACTGGCGACATGTATACAAAGCCTTAGTTCTCTTAGAATATCTTATCAAGACAGGAAGTGAAAAGGTAGCACAACAATGCAAAGAAAATATTTTTGCCATCCAAACCTTAAAAGGTAACAAACGTAAAATTTCATTAGAATTTTATTTTATAATATATAAAATCAAATATTCATATATATGATACAATATTGACTTTATTTAAGAGATTTCCATACATTTTTTAACACAGTCCTATTATATATATATATTTTTATAGATATATTTTTAGCATATATTTTTAATATATATTTTTTTATAGATTTTCAATATATGGATGGGCATAAAGATCAAGGAATTAACGTGCGAGAAAAAGCAAAACAATTAGTGGCCTTATTAAAAGATGATGAGAGATTGAGAAATGAGCGGGCTAGAGCATTGAAGGCAAAAGAGAGATTTGCACAGTCGGTTAGTGGTTTCGGAAGTGACGGTCTGGACACAATGTCACCTGTTAGTAGTGATGTAAGTAGCATGTTAATCAATATAAATCAATGATTAAAAACTGTGCTTGCGTCTGGTTTCGGCACTCACGCGCGTTGTAAGCTTTATTCTATCTTCCCTCTGTGAGAAATGAATAAAGAAATAAATAAAGACAGAATGAAATTTACAGCGTGTAAAGCCGAGAACTGAACGGAATCTGTACCATTTCTCGGTCGACCTTCATTTACTCTTGCAAAAACTAAATTTATCATGTTTCAGTTTCAAGATTGGGAACCTTGTCATTTATCCGAATCAGCGGCTAGACGTACAAGTAAGTTTATCTTTCAACATAAGCGTTAATATTTTATAGCTTCTTTTGGTCAAGATCTTCCAAGTCAAGATTACTTCAACTAGGACAAGATAATTTTTAAATCCTCTTATCATATCTCATTTATTTTTTACGTGTATATTAGATGCAAACATTAATTACTTTACATAAGAATTAATACAATAAATACATTTTCTAGCGGAATTGGAAGCTGCAAGACCGCAAACGGTAGGAGAGGAAGAATTACAACTGCAGCTGGCCTTGGCTATGTCTAGAGAAGAAGCAGAACAAGAAGAACAAAGAAGACGCAGCGATGACGTCAGATTGCAGTTAGCTCTCAGTCAAAGTCAGCAAGATTTTAAGTAAGTAATCAGCGAAATCCAATGTAATCTAATAACGCGATATGAAAAAAGATGTCTGACCTTGCATTTATTGGGCAATGCCATGTGAATTTCAGAGCTCCGCAATCCGAAAAGCAAAGTCACATGTTGGATTTACTCGATGTAAATTTAGGAGAAGCAAGCGGTTCTTCAGTACAAACTGATCCTTGGGGTATCCCGATAACAGCACCACCGCCTAGACCACAGGTATTCGCTAATTGTGTCATTGACTTCACTTTCTTTGCATGATAATACAAAATCATTTTTGCATGATGCACTACAGTCTTTGGATTTATCTGATTTTCATTTATATAAGGTATGTCAGAGGACATTAAATCTTTAGAAGAATGTATAGGCGTGGAATAACATTTTTGCTGGAGTGATTAACAAAATGATGGAAGAATAATAGCATTCTCGTTTTACAGCCACAAAATGATCCATGGAGTGTTCCTACAACAAGTACCACGTCACCCGCGATAGATCCGTGGATGCCTGTTCCTCCACAAAGACCAAGTGAGTTGTATATTATATATGTATACGCAGCAATGAATTCTTTACATGTGATTGCATATTCATTTAATTCCTACATATTTATATATTCTTTTTGCATGTTCTTACGTCTTTGATGATTTCCGATAATTCTCAGAATCCTCAGGTATAATTAATCAGTTAATTTTTCCACCATTTTTCTTATAAATGATAAAGCACTATATTTGGATCCTTATTGAGAATGTTTAATTTTTGTTTTTATTGTAATATTTAATGAAAGCAGTGTTTTAAGTTTTTCTGAACTTTTATTGCAATATTTGATAAATCATTTACTAGAATTACTCAAATTATAATTTAATTATAGCTGCCACTATCGATCCATGGCGTGCACCTGCTCCATCTCCTGCTACAGTCATATCTCCACCTCGTACCAACGATCCTTGGTCACCAGTTCCATCTACTACCGTCACTGAATCGGAATCGAATAAGCAGGTAATACAGACTTATCCTTTAAAATTCATCGAGTCATCAATTTTTATAATAATATATTGATCTGAAATTTTTTTGGTACAGGCTCAAGATGGTGTAACATCTCCATCACCATCTTTCAACAATTCAAACTTGACACAAAACATCGGCTTCGCGATATCGTCGTCTCAAAATATAGGTTTCAATTTGCCACCAGTATCTTCAGCCGCTACTACCTTCAGCACTAGCAATGGTTTCAACGGCACAGGGCCAGGCTTCAATAACTTTCCTACTCAGAACAATGGTGCTGCAACGAGTCCTCTCAGCGATTTAGATGAATTTGATGTGATTACTAACAGGGGAAAACTCGAAGCGAGTCCGCAGACGGTGAACAACGGTACTTGAGTACAAAATTTTTCTATAAAACATAGCATTAATGTGTGCTGAAATTATGGAATAAAGTTATATGATTTTTAAATAGGTGGTACATCATCAGGAGGAGATCCTTTCGATCTGGGTGGCATAGCTGAAACTCTTCCTGCCAGCACCGGTGCTGTGAAAAAGACACCACAATCCTTTTTAGGAGAAAACTCTGCACTTGTTAATTTAGATAATCTTGTCAGCGCTACGGCGATTAAGCCATCAGCTCCTGCGCCAGCGGGTAAGTTTTCATTTGTAACTAAAAGGTATAAACATCGAGAAAGAGAAGTCCAGTATTCGAAATATCTTTTGTTGACATATATTACTTGAATATAATTCCTATTATATGATATAATAATTCATAAAGATCAAGTGTAATGAATGTAATATTCAGTGAAAAATCATTTAAACATCATGAAATAAAAAAGATATATTTTACGCTATAACATTCTATGTCTACAAAATAGCGTTTCATTGGAAATAAGTTCGTGAGTATGAATAATATGATTAAAAATATGGCATGAATGAATGCATGATAATTATTATGTGCAGTGTAATGCTTATTACAATGATGTCTTTCATATGTTATGTCAAGAGTATATTATTTTTTGATTTAAGAGTACTGTGATTTGAATCTTTCTTCGAATATATATCTTGCGATATTCTACTGAATACGTAGATTTTCTTTTCTTTTCTAAATAGATCATTCTTTTTAAATATTCTTAATTTTCTCAAAATATTCTTAATTTTATCTCTTCTCTCCTTCCCCTCTTCCCCCTATTTTGTAATATGCATTTGTTTAGTGGAATGAATTAACAAATATCAAATTATATATCAGATTAAAGAATTGAAAGTTCAAATCAATATCTTAAAAGAACAACCAATCTTATCAAATAAAAGTAAAAAATAAGAAATTTATATTATATATACAGGGTGTCCTACAATTTTTGACAAAATACTTTTTTGTAGATAAAGTGGATTAAATTGAAAAGTCCTCTATCATTTTGCAATTTTCGAAATAATTAACAAGGTATTAATTTATGAAAATAGTCAAATTCGCCCGGTCTGAATGCTAAATGTAAGTGAGCGGCAAAATAAGACAACCTAATAAGGTGCACATGTACATCGTTATATAAAGCATGCTAATGTCGTTTATAAACAATGTATCTAACGACGAAAAATGCATCTCTCTGAGCGGTCTTATTTCGCTACGCACATGATGTAATTAATACGTGAAGCACTCCCATAGATGCGCAGTAGGAGAAATAAATTTGGATAGCATTTGATCAGCCGTTTCAGTATAACCAGCGCTATTATA
>NW_017259225.1:1026711-1028948 GCF_001594045.1 Atta colombica | reverse complement strand
ATATATATATATATAAGTGCATATTGGGACATATTTGATTATTTCCAGTATCGCTACTGCCATTATGCACAATGTTTCATTTTATTAATTCCATCATAGCCGTGCACTTGTATTTGGCGGTAGGTCGGGCGAATTTGGCTATTTTCATAAATTAATATCTCGTTAACATTGTGAAAATTGTAAAATGGTAAAGGACTTAGTTTCGATTCAATTTAATCCGCTTTGTCAACAATTGCGGTACACCCTGTATATATAAAAATGCCTCTTATTATTTCCAGATCAAAAAGTAATATCTATTTTAGATTTTTAAGATATTGATTTATGTTGGACATCATATATTCAAAAGCGTTTAAATGATTGAACTATCTTCATGAGCAACAAAAATTATTTTATACTAACAAACGAATGATTTTACAGCAACCATCTCATATTCAGCAAATCCATTTGCAACTGTGACGCCACCACCCCGTCCTACAATCAATCAGATTCGACAGGATCCATGGACAGCGAATACAACTACGGCTAATCCGTTCCTCTCGTAGCCTGATCGATCAATCGAAAAAACTTTGTAATTACTGCGTCCCTCGAAACGTGATCCGCAGTTCTACATGTACTACGGTATAGATTTCGGTTAACGGTAAAAAGAGATATGATTTTACTTATAGCAATTAATGGGCAGGGACAGATGTGAATAATAAGACCATAAGAAGGCGGAGGAAACATCCCCATCAATGAAATTTTATTAATAATTTAAAACGTTAATTTTCGATAAACTATATTGCAGTGCACTTATGCTCATTGTAAAAGTCTCTTTTGCTACTTTTTCTTTTAAATTTCCCTTTGCATGTATTACTCGCTTCTTAAATTTTATTGTGAAATAATCATCTAAATAATTAATTAGTAGAAGCGTGGCATATTGGTAATTAAGTGATGGTTGGATGGTTAAAAGGTACAACATAATAATACAAATCATGTTTTAACATTGAACGCTTAAGTAATCCCAAGTACTAGATTTTATATACACTTCTTTCTCTATATGATCTATTTCCTATGTATAAATCAATTCAGGGAAAGATTGCTCAGCAATATCACTTCACTGGGGAAGAATGTAAAGTTATTGCTGAGAAAGAATGTAAAGCTGATAGTTTGAGATCAGTTTATGCGTTTTTGTATACACGCGTTTTCTATAGTAAAAAAAAAAACGGAAAAATGAGATCGTGAGACTGTAATCATGATTTGCAAAAGCATTATAAGTCTGTTTTTTATAACTGAACTAGTATACACTTTTGGAACTCAAAAGTGAAATAAATATATGTTTAATATTTGGTTAAAGTGAGAAAAAAATTCTAGTGCAGGAATAAAAAACAGACCCATTGTAACGAACAGAGTTCCGTTCACCGTTATACGCTTAAGATGTGTCGATTATGGTCTGTAAAAAAAATTCGATGTTGTGGCTTGCTTTCTAATACAGAATCCGTAATACGGGCAGCTACTATGTTGCAAAGTGTACACGAATTTCTTATATAGCTATATAGCCAGTCATTCACGAATGACGTACTGCGACCTATGGCACACCAAGGCACTTCTAAATGAAAATGCAACTGTGAAAGTAGCATCCACTAAACGATACGAACATTAAGAAAATAATCCGTATTGTTTTTGCTATCCGGATTTCTGATTTTAATTAACTATGTGCATGTTCATGCAGATTTGGTATAGCTGAAGAATCAAACTCAAGAGTGATAAGAATTGTCTCTATCGCATTCGAAAATCATCGATATTTAAATCGAAATAACAATGTTATTTCTAATCCACTTTCAATTTAACATTTGCGTCGACGTCCAAAGTTATGTAAGAGCTCAATCGTTCGTAGGGTAAATTTATGTTTGTTTGTAACAAGTCTACAAGAGAGGTTTTGCCTATCCATGTTTTTTAAATTCGCATGACAAAAACATGAATCAAGATTTTTTTTAACATACAAGACAAATACAGGCGTATCTTTTTATTTATAAGAAATGTACATATATTAAAGCACATTGTTCCCCATTTGTCAAGCGTTTACAATGTTATTATACAAGAAATTTTTAGTGGATATTTGAAAATTGTTGAACTTGTCAATCTCGTATTCATAAAAAAATTTGCTGAATTATTTTTTCATTCTTGTTAAATACACACACACACACACACGCGCGCGCGCGCGCGCGCTTATATATATATATGTATATATATATATATAT
>NW_017259225.1:1012249-1026611 GCF_001594045.1 Atta colombica | reverse complement strand
ATATAATTTATTATATATGTATATATATATATGTATATGTGTGTATATATATATATATATATGTGCTTGATTATGTCATACCACTCTGATATTACATATTGATATTATTTATTTTACAATAAATGTCCGTTTATAAATAATGTTGCTATAGATTATAAGAAAAGTTTTTTTAAACATTGAAATCTTGTTCAACGATCTCAGCATTTTTTTTTTCTTTAAAATAACGATGCATTTTTACAGTTTTATACAAATAGATCTTTATCAATATACAACATTGACAAGGGGGAACTATATTTGCTTGTCTCTCATTCAAGTAAATCAGAAGTTGCACGATTCAAGCTGCTCTAAGTAAACGTCAAGTAATTCCAATGTATTATTTATCGTTAAATCTATACTTTCTGTTGGCTTTATATGCAATTTTAATATACTTGCTTATATGAGTGAAATTGTATATTTAATATGTATTTATCCAGATGTTCGCCAGGACATGAAGTTAAAATGTATAATACGTATAATAACGTGTAGAGATTTAATTATATCATTGTCTGATTTGAAAATATAAACGATTCTATTAGCCATTGTGCCTGTTGAATATAGGATGATGTATCACACCATCCTGTATACTCTGGTTTCGTTTATGTAGATCTGCATCTTTTTTACCTATTTTATTTAAGATTTAAGTAATTAATGTATAAATCATGATGTATACACAGCTTCATCCCTGTGCGAACAGTGGAATTTTTTGTTTAGCTTTTAGAGCTCATGTAATTGCAGGAAAAAGAATTTAAAGAACATTTATATAAATAAATATAAAAATTTTTAAGTTTCTCAAATTAAACATTTAAAATTCCTTTGGTACTTTTCTCCAAAAGATTTGTATATATACAGATTTGATTAACTGGAATCTCTACATTTAATTAAATTGTTCTATAAAAGAATAGAGAAAGAACATTGCAAAAATATTTTCATTAATACTTCAATATTTTCATTACTACTAAAAATTTTTTACACAAATATTCCTATTGAGATATTACAAAACAGATTTTAGTGACAATCGGTTTACAAAATATTAAAAAAATATACATATATATAACAAAAAAATAAATGCATGGAATAATTTTTTCTTCATTTTTTCTACAGACATTGTCTTTATCTTATTAACTTAATATAGTCTTTAGATAAAAATGGTATATGGATTTTTTTAGATGAGATCTTGTTTTAATCTAAAGAGATGCTTCAGTCGAAGAGTTTATCGTAACTGGTGGAAGAAAATATGAACGAACCTGATTATGTAGCTGTGCTATTTCAGAATCTTCTCTTTCTAAAGCCCGAATGAGCTGCGCAAATTGTACAGTACCTGCTTCGTGTGCACATAATTAATTTTTTAATTCTATTTTTATAAGATTTACTTTTAATAATACTCTTAATCTACGCACCTTCTCTTCCTTCTGGAAATCCATAATTTTTTATGATATCCATTTGAATCTGTGTTACTAGTGGAAATACAAACTGCATCATTTTCAACATCTCATTGCCGGAATTTTCCTTAGCTTCTGCAAGTTTTTGCAAGTTTTCAGGTGTATTTAGTGCTGTCAGAACGTCAGTCAGTATAGCTGAAAGAAAAAAATATTTATTTATATTTTTTATTGTATATTTATAATTATACAATTATATTTCAATCATGTTTAATATATATACATACATATATATTTATTTATATTTAAGTTATCAACGAACTCGTATAATAAACGCGTTTTGAATTATAATAATATACAATTTCTTATAACAAAAAAATTATCCTTTAGATTTCTAATTACCTTTCGCAGTTTCCAATGTAAAACCAGGAACGCTTGCCATAATTAATCAGAATATAATTATACCAGATATAGTATAACCGAGAGTAGTTTTTCTTGGGCAACGTTATCACTGCAGTTGAATTATGTATGGTAAACTGAGATCTTGCAAATTATTATTTAATATTTATTATAGTTAAATCGACATATATTTATGTGTAAAAATTTTTCATATATAATATCCAGCACTAAGAACAAACATTTTTTCCAGATTATCATACGTAATTTGACGAAATTCATTAACAGCTAATAATTGTTTCTTTCACGATACTATTGATAAAATTGCAATAGTTCGATTTATTTACATTTATTTGTAAATGACAGCCATTCGCAGACCACTTTGACATTTTCGAGATCGTCAGATAACAAGCGTAAAATGCGCCATCTTGTTGAGAATAAAATGTAGGTCTGTTCTTTTTAGTTGAACTTCTTGCAGGATGCGTTCCAATATTCACTGTCAATGTTGAAAATCTATAGCGCACGTAACGTATATTATATAACTTCAGCTGGCAGTGCTGAACGGAACGCGCCCATAGTTTATCTAGTGGCCATATTCCCAATTTACTGCCAGCATTGAAAATGCTACAATTTACATAACTATAGATTTTCAGTACTAGCAGTCAATTTTGAAACACAGCCAGTATAATTAGAGAGAAACCTGAGAGAGGCTAAGCTGGTCTTTTATCTGTTACTGTCAAAATCACCCGTCAAAATCGCTACCGCCAGTACATGCATTTTGGGAACTACGTGACTACATACATTTGAATCGTGCAAGAAGTTGAGCTAAAAAAAACATGTTTAAAGCTAGTCATACACACTTTCCGTAAACAGTAAACATAACGTAGGTTTTCGATCAATCGCGTTGCTCGATTCGATCGTCCGTAACCATAGCCATAACAATCGAGCAACTCGATTGGACGAAAACCACACTGTTATGATGCGGTCGCAATGGAAGGAATAAGGATTCCAACCTATCAGAAACCGTGTATTCCGGTGTATCCGATATCTGATAGATTAAAATCATTATTCCTTATTCCTAATTCCTTATTCCTTCTGACTGTTATTCCTTGTGACTCTACCTTTACTATTATGTGTGTGACTAGCTTAATACAACAAAGAAGAAATCTCACGTTGCCGTTATTCGACATGCTGTATGCTATTAAAATATTTCCAAAAATAAACAAGCGGACGATAATTTTTCGCATTGATTTAGATTCTAAAGAATTTAAGAGAAAGAATTTACTAGAATTTTATCAAGTATATGTATCAAGTACTTTATTATTTTCAGCATATTAGATATTACGACTCGGAGTAGTCAGAGTGTTATAGTACAGGTTAAGATAAACATCTTTAGAAATTTGAAATGGTAGCTGAAATGTAAGTTTGTTCGAGATCATTTTCTTGAGTGAATAATTTGCCCTTTTCATGTATTTAATAATTAGTGTAGTAAATATCTGTAGGACCTGGTAGAAATCTTTTTAGTCATGGGATCCAATCACGATCAAACATTTTTGCACATACTTCGTGAAGAAAAAAACATTAATAATTTTTTGGATTCTTTTTTTGGATTTTTACATAGATGGTAAGTATTAGAATGTATTAATGCTTTAAAAATAAAATTTCATTTTACATAATAAATTTTACAATACCAGCACAGACTTTTATGTCGAATCGAACTCAGAGCAAAAATTAGGCTTCCCACCAGGAATAGCAGAGGAACTTGTATTAAATACCATGTATAAGTGGAGAAACGCTACATCTTTACAAAAAATAGGATTTCCTATAATTGATAATACAAACAGCAGCAGCAGTATGTCAAATCAATTAGTTCTGATACAAAACGAGAATTGCAGACTTATACCACCAGTGGCACAGGAAATTGAAATTGATTCATGTAATGAAGCCAATAATATTAAACCATTCTCTGTACAATCTAATACAAACCATATATCGGACAGTTACAACGGAGCTGTAAGGAAAAATTATACTTGGACCCAGACTCTCAATGATTTGGATGTAATTATAAAAATACCAAAACATATAAAAGCATCTAAAGATACAATTAAAGTTGATATAAGCTCAAATGAAATCAAGATTGATGGAAAATCTTCTGTTTCATCAGCAAATTCTGAATGGGAGAACATTTTCAATGGCAAGTTTAGTTTTAAAATTCGAAGAGATGAATCTATATGGAGCATTGAACCTGGGAAACAAATTAGTGTGCGTTCATGTAAAACATTCAACCTAATTATTTAATGATATCCTCGAATGTATTTAGTATCTACTTATTCTATTTGTATTTATAGATTCATCTTGAAAAAGCTATAGAAAGATGGTGGGAAGCTTTAATTGTTGATGAACCAAAAATTGATTTAAACAAGATTGACTGTTCGAAACATTTTGACGATATGGCGCCAGAAGAACAAATGAAAGTGCAAGAATTAATGTGGAATCAGCAACAGAAAATCTTAGGCAAACCGACATCTGAACAAATTGTAATTGTCTATATCTTGTCCGATTAGCATGTGTAAAGTGTGGAATACTTATTACAATTTGTAAATAATATTGTACTTATAGAAGATGGAGGCTACCTTGAAGCAGGCATGGAATGCAAAGGGATCACCTTTTTTGGGTACGCCTTATGATCCTTCCATTTTAAAGTTAAATTAATATATTTTAATATATTTTCTGATTACAATTTATATGTACCTCAAATATAAAAAAATCAGATTATGTTTATACTACATAATATTTATATCAAAATATTTATATTGTAATAATTATACACACACACACACACACACACACACACACACACACACACACACACACACACACACATATACATATGTATATGTATATATGTATAATATATACAACAATTTTATCTAGAAATCTTTCTATTTTAGTATTCTGAAAATTTTGTCTTATATGTTTTATATATTTAATATTATGAAAATAACAACATATTTTAAAAGAAAATAATGTAAATTATTGTACTTTCGTATTTGGATATTACACTTTGAGAATAAGAATAACCTAAAATAAGTAAATTATTTTTTAATAGTGTCAATCTATTGATAATATATAAAAAAAATTTATTGTAAAGTATTTTATATTATAGAAGGAATAGCGAAAAAGCTTCCCTTTTTAGAAATAAATGCAGGTGTCTACAAAAGCAAAGAGCTGACGATCTGGATCTCGGCGATACCTTGTGAATCACGAACGATCCGAGAGTTCAGAATGCGCGGAATCCTACGCTTTTCCCTGATGTTTATGCTGACTTTATATCACAATAGTGGTGGGATCGTTCGCCACAGAGACGAGGCAGGAGCGGGTCACACAGGTACACAGCCTCGAAGAAACTGTTCTCATTTCGTTGAACGCGTTCGCAACTTTCCTAAGCTTTTACTTCGACCGATTCTAAACAGAGTTAGCGACGACCGGCATATAAAGATATATCTTTGTATTGACGAAATCCATATTACTCTAATAGCTATATTATCAAGAAACACTGCGTCCTTTCTCTTTCGTAGATACATATTTCATAGAAAATCTTAAGAAAATCCAAATGAAGCTAATGATTCGATCAGATCTTTAACAGCAGAATATGATAATAAAACTCGAGAGACAGATATAATTTTGGAGAATTCTTCCATGTTGTAGAAATCTACGTCGTATCGCGATTTGCAAAAAAAGATGTCACAATACATCGAGATTGAAACACGTTTCAATTCAAACATGTTCTTTTCAAACGTGCTAAATGTACCGCCGTGGTAATGTTGAATGATATACATCGCCACGATAATATCCTCAGGAATTCCTGCGATAAGACTCAACAATTCTTTCCTCCCGCGTCATCAGCAGCGCCAGGTGCCAGGTGCAACAGCAGCAGGTCGTGTACGTTGAGCACCGCTGCAGGTAAAACACAGGTAATATACCTGCCCGAGGCTACGAGTCCATCCCCACCTGAGGTCCGGTTCTCTCTCCTTGCTCTCTCGGCCAGCTCTCCGGCTGGCTTTCCTTCGAGGTGAGTCGGGAGTCAAGCCGTTAGTATCGTTGCCGTTGTGATTGGAATGGTGGTGTGATGTGCATCGTGACGAAGTGCGCATCCTGAAGAACAGCGAAGTACGTGGATTTTACGCACAGAGAGAGAGTTGAAACCCTTCCTCCCCCGACTCCCCGCTAACGAATCCCTTTTCATCCCCCGGTACTCGCGCGAGATTGAGCAAGATCGAGAGAGCCGCGTGCCCGCGTTCTCCAAAATCCCCCGTGGTCCAGCTCTCCTCTTCACAGTTCGTGGTGCGCTTCGTGGCAGCTTCTTCTTCGCGCTGATGCCCACGTACAGTCGGTAGCAATAATCACCACGTAACCGCGGTGAGTGCGAGGTGAAGCTAACGGAAGAGACGGGAGAAAAAGAGAGACCGAAGATTCGACGAAGAAGAGAGAAAGGAAAGAACGAAAAGAGATATCGGAGATAAAATACCAAGATGCCGTGCTCCGCAGTGACGCTGTCTCTTGCCACCATAACCGGTATAATCGCCACTGCTCTGCTGGCGATCGCCTTCTCCACGGACAACTGGCTCTACACCGAGGTCAAGCGCGCTCAGATCCAGGTTCGTATCAGGTTTTAATATTGACAGGAACATCCGTCGATCCTGCCTGTCGAGATTTCACTTACTACGTAGTAAGATATATCTCTCAAAAGTAGAAAAACGCGCAATAACATAAATCACTTTGTTTCTTTTTCATTCCATTAAAAAAAATTTTTGGGAGAGAGAGAGGGGGGAAAGGGGAGAAAAGCATCGATGAAGTCAAATAATATATGTATTCGAAGTTCTAATATATTTCTACGCTGAGATATATTTAAGTCTAACAAATCAAATTACATTCGAACTTCAAATATATATATATCGTTTGATCAACGTCTCTTTCTTTTCCAAGTATCCTTTTCTAAAAATGGAAGGAAAAGGGAAAGGAACAAAGTGATTCATGTTATCGCATTCTACCACTTTTAAGAGATTCGGTTGATGCTCTCTAATTCTTAGAGAATTAAAAAAATAGTAAATAAATTAAATCAAGATTAAAGTTATCTTTGTTGAAAATGAAGTGGACATAATTATTGGATGCAAAATTAATTAAACACTAGATTTTAATTATAAAGACTTTATTCTTTAGAAATATCTAAAAATAAGTATCCGAGTAAAAAAGATATTCGTCACACTGCTTTGATAAAAATGCAATCAATTTAATGTATATTTTATTATAAACTTATGGATGCATATAGAATACATTTCTATTGATATTTTTATTTTAAACAAATTCTTTCGCTTCTCCTTATTTTTCTCAAGAAGCATTCGCTGCATTTTCTTTTACGTGATCACGTAATTCTGCATTCCAAAGGGATTGAAAGCGATTTGAAACGTTAGCGTAATCAATTTTTCTAAAGTAATAAAAGCAATCCAAAAAAATGGTATATCGTTCCATCAAGATTTCAAGATTCATTCTTTTCAATTATGTCTTTCCTGTGTTTAAGGGAAGAAAGAACAAGTTTTTTTCTCAAGATAATTCACAGAAAAAATTGTAAAGATAAAAATTGTATAGGATACGGGATATCCTATTGAATTCTTGGATCGAGAAGAGATTTCGACAACGGGTAAATAAAACACGTGACTTTGCCATGAAGCGATCTATGTACGTGCGCTTTGAAGAATCTTTTATGAGAACGCATCACAATGGAAATTGTTCGTTTGCAAGGACTCGCGTTATATTAATGTGCAATTTGAGGCATTGAAAAAAAAATTAAAGTGGATTGCGAAAGCAAATGAGATCTGATGATGGATTTTTCCGATGTTGCGATGAAGCGTTATCAACATCGTTGAAGCTTAATTCAATTTGATTCTTCTCTCCATACTGTAGTCAGTGCTCTCATCTCAGTATAGAATCCTTATGCAAATTCTAAAGAAAGTGCTGCACACGCGGACAGCTCCTGTGCTGAAAGAGCTTCGATTCATTTATGAAAATGGACATCTTCCTGCCCGAAATTGGATCGCATCCGAATCTCGTTATTTCTGGCGACCGAAGCTGTCATCAGCCGCCCGTGCTCGTGAATCTAATTTCTTCTACTTCCTCCGCATCCTTAAGGATGTGAATACGCTACAACAAAAAAAAATTGCGGCACAGCTGTGCTCTTGGGCTTTCGCCAGTCAGTCCTATCCCTTATTTTCAATGATAATTTTGTAGTTTTTGCGTTTGTGCATAGTGACACATAATTGTATCGCACTAATGGGTACAATTTCCGACATCGTTATAATCTCATTTCTGAGCACACAACAGATATTTACCGATCTATAATGAATCAACGGTCCATTATAGTAATTTCTATATAATTATGTGTTATCGTTACTATTATATCGTATTTTCGAGTAATCACAATCCGTTTAAACGATGAACTATATTTAAAATAAACACGTCAGAATATACAATTACTTAAAGTCATTTAAAGATTAAGCTGTTAATTAAATTAATTCAACATTTCATATTAAAAGGTTCACATAGTTTCATTCATTTTTACGATAATTTTCGAAAATTTTCACGATTGCCTAATGGGAAAAGTATAATTAAATAAATTAATGTTAGAAAGCAAATAGAAGCACTCAATGGAAGAAAAAAGCAAGTTCTTATCTCAGGATAATTTATAGAAACAAAGAATTGCGAAGATATGCGCAGCGATATTATCGAATTTTCGCACATAGAAGAAACGACAACGAAATAAAACGCACGACTTCTATCTATAATTTCTTTGCTTTTTCGAAACGTCAGTAATTTTAAGACATTCGTAATTTATTGTTGGAAGGAGGGATATAAAAAACTATTCCACACAACGATTTTGTTAATTGACATATACTACAATCGAATAATTAGAAACAGGGCCACTACAAATAACTATTAATTAGCGAAGCTAGCAAAAAGTAACATTAATTAATGGAAAGATTGCGTAACCTCTATTAGAGGTTTTCCAAGAGAAATTGGCTCTTCCTCAAGAAGGGGAAAATAGGAAGTAGAATTTCCCATCCCGGCTTCCGCCGTCCTTCTTATGGGTGAATGTACGGGTCGAAGGTCAAGTTTACCCTCTAAGGATAGGGTCGTTGAAAGTCGGACGTTGTTCTCACGAGTTCTCCGTGGAATCGAGATGTCAGCGGTAATTAAAAAAATTCTAGCTGAAAAGAATATTAGCGAAGAATGCTCAAGTCTTTAATTAATTCTTTTAAGAAACAAGAAACTTCACTTAACTTGAACATGGTAGATCTTGAATATTAAAGACGACACTAAGAGGTTTACGTTATCTAACTAAATGAAATTGATTCATTGTCTTTTTTATAACAAAAATATCAAGTCAATCAAACACTTTAAATTTAATGTAATTGATCACGTCATTCATTCAATGATTTAAAAAACCATATATCAAAACGATTGACTGATATAATTAACTTTATATTTGTTTAAATAAAGTAATCACACCTCTTTTTCGTATGTTCAAACAATTTTCTTTTCTAGTAATTTTTTGAAACAATAATAAATTTGAGGGTTTTGAACGTTTGCGTTCCTCTCGATTGATTTAGATTTAGATCTTTTGTAGTATTTTCTTTTGCAGCATCACAATTTTTAGTTCTAACATAAGAAACTTTTTAATAGATGATAAATCGATGATTAATGATAAATTTTTAATAAATGATAAATCGATTCGTTGGCGTCGCGAGTTACGCGATTACGCCACGACTTGACGCAAAACGCAGCACGCGAAATATTCCAATGTTGATGTAACTTCCTGTGCAACGCAAAAATCATATCCACGGATGTATGTAAGAATAGGAATTATTAAATAACAGGCACGTGGACATTCTATACGTCATCCTGCATGTAGGTGCCGCCACATCCATTCAGTATGATTATAGTCAGGATTGGAAGTAACTAGTTAAAATGTTAAAAGTTAAAAAAAAAGTTAAAAAGTTAAAAGCTATTATTAACTTAACTTAGTTAATTTTAAATGCATTAAATTTTAACTTAACTAAGTTACTTTTAAACGTTAACTTTTTAACTTTTTTTTAAGTTAAAAAATTTTTTTATCTCTTTTAAATATCTTAGAAAAATAATAAGCTATAATAAGACTAAGGGGGGGGGGGCATATATTCGTAATCTATTCATATTTTAAAACTATCTTAAGTAATTTCTTAAGATAATACAGCCCTCTAATTGGGTTATGCCTTATGCCATAAGCCTTAGTCCGGATCTATAATAGGTGTTTTAAGTTTTAAGCCATAAGAAATTGACCAATAATCAAATATTCGCTTCTCGCATTCGATTATAATTGGTCAATTTCTTATGGCTTAAAACTTATTAAAAAGTAATCACTGATCTTGTATATTCTTTATGTGTTGGTTATTTTTTTAAAGTTATATAACTTATATAGTTATATCGTTATGTGTTATACACTTATTCACATATGAATAAAAAAATTAAAAATTTAATTTACTTATATATAAATAATCTATATTGTAGTTGTTATTTAATCTCATTTTAAGAAAAATTAGGACATTTTGATCTAAAAAATAATTTTTTTCAAAATTAACTTTTTTTTTAACTTAATTCAATATTGATTTAATTTACGTTAATTTTTTATTCTTTCAACTTTTAATTTTAACTTTATTAATTTTGTAAAGCCATTAACTTTAACTTTATTCAGTTAAAAAAAAACATTAACTTACCCAATCTTGATTATAATATACGATTGTACAACGAATTCGTCCGACTGCTTCGCGATTAATGATTTTCAACTCGCAGAGAAGGACTCAACCTGCATGATAATTTTTATTTTTCGTGAAGAAACTCATCATTTGTGCATCTCTTGTCTTTGACGTTATTATCGAGGTCGCTCTAAGCAGCTGAAGCTCGTCACCGATTAATCAGATTATCTCGTTAGCGGAATCTCATTCCTTCTTGCGTTTTTCTCTTTCTCTCGAGCCAAGCTCTCCTCTCCTCTCTTCTCTTCTTCTTTCTTTCTTTCCTGTCTCGATCTCCCATCTCTCGTCCCGTGCCTTCAGAACGATCGACATTCCGAGCCGCGCCCATTCTCAGCGCGTTGACTCAACGAGTTTTGTTTGGTGCACCGATCATGCGGATGCCTGACGCGTATCGGCGTATGTCCTTTTACACGAGAATCGAGAGACGACAGATGAGCTTCCGTTGAATTGGGATTCACACAAGAGAGAGCAAATTCGCGTAAATGGACAATCACGCGCGACTCAAGAATTCGCCCTCATATCTTATTTTCATGAGATGTGATTGACTCCATTTTTTATCTCAAACAATTGCATCAATCAAATTCTCAAAGCTTACGCCATATTCAATCAGTTTCCTATAGTATCAAAATTCTCTTCATTTTTTTAACTTATTTGACATTCTACTGAAATTCCACATGGACTTTTAGGACCTAAGGATCCTATATCTAATAGTTCCTCTTTGTAATCAGCAATTTTATTAAAAATTCAAAATTGGTATTTTATCGAAATCCCATATGGGGCCCTTTTAGGACTTATGAATGTTCCTGGTAGCTAATTCTCTCTCTGTTAAACTTTCGACTTTCTACCTCAGTCGAGTGTCTTCATTAAAATATACGAATTGATTTTTCCGCGTGGACCAATCGTTTTATACAATTAGAGATTGACCGCTCGATAGATCATCCACCACTGCTCCACTTCTCGACGAAGATGGATGCGCAAATATTTGATTCGAGAGATTCTCGCGACGCAATGCAATGCAACGCGACTCGACGCGACGCGACGCTGCGTGACGCTCTGTTATTTTCTTTCGCGCGTCAGGAAACCGCGCGATTCCCGGACCTAGACGATCGGCCGATTAAGCTACCTTACTTCCTCGCTCGAGTGACGAGAAGGTGTCGGGAGAACCGCCGCGTACAGTTATATCGCCATCGCTGAGCGCATCCCGACCGCCGACGAGAGTAGGCGCGAGCGGACGCATGTTCCAAGTTCCAATGCCTATTCCGCTGCGAGTGGCACGCACGCGAGGTGATAATTCCACAGCCCCCGCGCACCCCGCGATGCGACCTCGTCAACACGCGAAGTAGCTGTCGATTAACGGGAAAATGCGCGTAAATTCCCAACATTAACGAAACGACTCCGTCAATGAGAATGAGCTTCGGCGATTCTCTTCAGCTGAGGAGAACTATTATATAAACTTTCGACTCGCCCGAGTCGAAATTTTGATCCTACTTTGAACCTTTATAGTTTTAGGATGTATATAGACTCTAGAAATTTATAATAAGTTCTAATCTAATGAATTGAGCTCCTATGTTGAGCCTGTAAATGGCAATTATTGGAAAATTTCCTATTTTTAGGTTCAAAAGAAGTTTTCTGAATATAGAAGCTGTAGATTAAATAATATTGAAAGAGGTACTATTTGATTGTTGAAGTATCAAAATAAATTTATAAAGTTTAATTAAGGTTGAAAGAGATTGAAAGTAGGATCAGATTTCTACTCGAGCGTATTCATAGTCAGATTCTTATTAGACTTAAAGTTTCTTTAAATTTATCTTTAGATGCTCAGTAGCCAATGATAATTCATAGAGCATCTGAAGATAAATTTAAGTAAGCCTTAAATATAAGGCCTGATTACGGGCAGTAAATACGATTTTTCAAAGGACGATCTGAACGAAATGGACGAGTTATAATCTCCTTTCTGTCCTCGTTGAATTCTATCCTCGTTGAATTGCGCAACGAAAGATAGAATGCGGTCCACTTGACGTTACAAACGTTTCGAAGTATTTGCTTTGACTAATCGAAAGAAAAAAATTTGATTAATTAGTCAATTAAAAACTACTTTGAAACATTTGCAGTATCGAGTGGACCGTGTCTATAAATTCTTATTTAGAAACATACTATACGTGTTTATATACGCTCGAGAATATTATGAAGAAAGTGAATTATTTCCTAATACTCTGACATTTCTTCTTGATTTAAAAATAACATTTAAAAATAAAAATAGAAAAGATGATGATATTTAGAGGAAAGATCGATAGATTGATAGAACTATAACATTCGAGATTTTTAATTGGAATATTATTTCTGACTACAGACTATAGTACAAGATTACAAGATTAAAAAAGTCGAATCAGTTCTACGAATTGATTCCATGTTGCTTTATTACGTTCAAGAAAAAAAGCAATTAAAACATTTAATTTCACATGTACCTACGCGCGAGATATTATATTTTTCTCAGCTTTGTATAAATCCGAGATGCTTGTATCTACGACTGCGCGGTAATTTTCACCTTGCCGCTCCCGCTTTAATAATGAATTACTCGTAATGAACTCTCGCGCGTGTTTACACGATGTGTGTGTAATATTATTATCCTGCCCGCGAGGATTGGCTCGGTTGCGTTGGCATGAGCTGATTACATCGTTCGCGTATTCCTGCTTGTTCGGATGGTCATAAAGGCGTCCATTTAGCACTCATCCTGCGTATGCAGTAGCGCCTTACACGGCATTATATTCATCAAGTATAGTCGTTGTACTTTCATTCGAGAATGAAGGTGACGTGGCGAGCTGGGCGCGCGAGGAAAGGAATGCGCGCACCTGAATTCACTTCGATATTCTTGACATCAAGATAAGCGGAGAAACAGGATAATATTTGAGAATGTAATCCGTTCAAAGAAAGCGAGCGAATATTTTAAATAATAATATTTTTAAATAAGTTCGAGCACCATTTAAACGCAAACTGACGCGTAAATGCAGCGCATTTATAAATATTGGGTGAAAAAAAAAATCACACAGATAATTAACAAAATACGAAATCACGTCACGCTAGTTATTTCGCCAACAAGTCATGTTTCTTAACGAAGAATTGAGACACGATTGTAATCGATAAGTTAAGGGAATCGTGGTATGTGGAGGACTCTTCAAGGCCGCGGCTCGCAATCTGCGACGCTTTTTAAAGATGTTGAATGGCGTAACGCAGCTTCGTGCGCGAAACAATTCGGAGAAACTCGAGTATTGCACGAGTATGCTTTCTGTCCGAATCCATCGACGGAATCCATCGATGTCCCCGATGTGAATCCGACGACGCGTCTTTCATCGTACAAAAATAATGCAACGTTCGCGACTTTACGAATTTTTTTACTTTACGCTTTCGGACACAACGATTTGCAATACGCGATATAATTCATTTAATCTATGCCATCCAGATTTTTTGGCATTTGAGAAAAGCGTTCGATTTTTATCGCCATCGAATAGTAACACGCTGCACAAGTTTATAAGAAGACAGATGTAGAAAGCAAAAATATTTCAGCCAATATAGTAATCAATGTGTCAACATTGATGGTATTCAGTACAAACAAGTTGTGCAAAAGTCGCATTAAGTATAGTATTTGTGTGTTGGGTAACATACACTCAATACACTATCGGGCAAAAGTTTGAGACCATTAGTTGAAAATAT
>NW_017259225.1:995290-1012149 GCF_001594045.1 Atta colombica | reverse complement strand
TTATATATAAATTTATTTAGCAAAAGTAAGAATTTTGTATATACCGTGAGGGGCTATCAGAGCTTTATATTATTTGAATGATTACATAATTCATTTAATTACATTCTCATTAGCGGACGTTAACTAGCTAAGCTCTGATAGCCCCTCACGATACATACAAAACTCTTACTTTTGTTAAATAAATTTTAAATCTATATTTATAAGAAGAATTTATCATCATTATTTTCGGTGTAAATGACGAAAAATAAGGAATTTATAAAGTAACTTGGAAACTAAAAGAGAATGATTATACTGACTGTGCATGCCTGGTATATAAGTACTGAAATATGTAAGAATTTCTATTGCTCAACGTTAAAAAAAGTAAAATTTATGAACAAGAAATTAAACTCTCTCGATTGTGGACTGTTCGATGTTGCGAGGATATCGATGAGTATTGCTTTTGCCAATTGAATAATTTTAAGGCATCATTTCGCCGTCCGGCGTGACAAATTAATGCAACAAAATCTTTAGAAGTATCCGGAAATAAGGTAAATTACATCGATTGTCATTCAAATGATAGTAATGCCTGTGCAAGTCCGTATTGTTCATAATCGGTCCTTCAAATAATCGATGCGCGACGGCGAATTATTCAAATTCAGCGGGGAGTTGCGTAATCATAAGATATCGCATAGAGTCGGAAAAATCGCGACACGATCAGCCAATAATAAGCTAGTCGGCAGTGAGGAAAAATTCAAATGAAAGTTGCCATACACAACATAACTTGTTAGCTAAAAATCTCGTGTACGAGGTGAACGGGCCTCCCTTTTTAACGAATCCGCAACCGAACCGATAACGCTCCGACAATTTACATCAATTGATATGTAGGCATCGATAATTTGTTCGAACGAGAACTAGGAACGAAGACGGGAATGACAAGTTGAGTGAAAGCTATCCTTTGTCCATTTCCGCGAGCATGCTCAAGTATTTTGCATAATCACTTCTAACTATTGCAATAATTATCACGCTTTCCTCCGCTAATGAAAATGCCATACCAGAATACAATCAGTAGCTACAACCGTAGCGTTAAAATGTCATGACGAATTGAAGATATGTCTAAAATCAACGCTGCTGACATGAGACAGTTACAGTAGAAATATGATAAGAATGTAGAAAATATGATTTCACGAAATCGCCGACAAAATGCTATAGAAAATATTTCTCGAAAGACACGTGAGAGTTGAAACTCTTCATTTGATAATATAATTATCTTAATATAGTTAACATTATATTCATTGTGAGTCCCAAGAGGGGTTTTCCTTTCTATGTCAAAGAAATCAGACGAACTTAACGATATTCCCGCGCTATTCAAGCAATGGTGAAATAGCAACGTGAAAGCAGAATGGCGTGGCCTAGACGAGACTGGGATTCATTGAAATCCTCCTTTCTTCCCTTTCTCGCTAATCTCGAATGACGCTAATTGTGCATAAATGATATGTACCGTCACGAGAGGGGATTCACATGTTGCATTTTCAAATCTCGCAGAAACTTTCGTAGAAAAACACATTCTCTTAAGTTGAGTATCCCTATATTTTACAGACAAAAAATTAATATTTCTCTTTCAAAATTCTTTAAAATATTTCGTCAAAATTCTATTAAGATTGCGATTAGTGAGAAAACTTGACTGAATCTCCTTTCTCTCGTGATTTTACATCTAGGGATGTTTGTCAATCACGATGGTTCTTAATAGTAGTTTCAATAATAATGCAATAGAATTTTGTGTTACTCGATTTGTCATGAATTACAAAGTTACTTAGTTTACGTAGAACAATAAAATGACACCGTTCTAACGAACGTACATCATCTATCTTGCGCGTTCTTTCGAGAGAATTGTTCAGAACGCATGGGTGTTCACCAAGGTTGAATCGAGACTTGCATCAGCGATGTACGTCACGCTCGTACGATTATCTGTTGGTAATCGAGGAAAAACGTAGGCAGTGGAATTTCAGAAATAACATGACGTTGCTGTTGACAGACGCAACGCGAACGTGTTTCTGCTTTCTGTATAACAAAGGCACATATCCGTATAAATCAATCGCTTTAAGAGCGATAAAACTTCGACTACATTTCCCATAAATGTAAATTTGATATTTTTTAGATTTTTTCCATTGCTACAGAACAAAGTAAAGTTTATATTTCTTAATAAAAAAATAAGCGTTTTATTATAAAAATTATAGTAATAATATACCGTCGCTAATGTTTGATAATCTAATCGATGTTTTGAAATTGATTTTCCTTCAGCGAAAACAATTCTGATTTCAACAATCTTTTAATACAATTAAGGAATTAAAACGTGCACATCATAAACTGGTTAATCTTTCAAAATAAGTTGAACAAATAGAAACACTGAAAAAGAACGCTAATTTTTAATAAATATTTGTAAATTTAACATATATATATATATTTATTTGATACAAGAATCTTTAATTCTTTTAGATCTGACTTTAATGGAACCATGTTAAAAAAAACTATTTTCAAGTTCAAGTTAAGAGCACTTTAACATAAATAATTCATACCACAATATTAATTTCTTTGAAAATCTTGACTATTTTTCCAACATTATTATATACATCTGATTTCAGATAATATCGATAGAAAAAATAATTTAAATAGATAATGTCTTCAAATTTACAGTCGTGGTCGGTTGATGTATAGTCAGAACGGTTTGCAACACTTTTTTTTTCAATGAGATTTGGAATGTAACCTGTTCAAGCAATTGGTTCTTATTTATAGATCCATAAATAAAATCCATAATAGATCCATAAGATCTATAAATTTTAATAAAGATCCATAAATTTTAAAATCCATAAGATCCATAAATTTTAATAAAGATTTGTTTGAATAGTACTAACTTATCATTTATGATAGATAAATGTTTGATAAATAAAAAAAAATGATAGTTGAATCAAATTAACCCCTTTAAATCTTGTATACATTACAATTAACATTTAAAAGGTTAATTTGATTCAACTATCATTTTTACATTGTAATGTATACAAGATTTAAAGGGGTTAATTTGATTCAACTATCATTTTTTTTTATTTCAAACATTTATTATCTATCGTGATAATGATAAAATGATAAGTTAGTACTATTCAAACAAATCTTTATTAAAATTTAATACATTTTTCTATCAGGTGGAAACAGCTCTGTGCGGGGAACACACTGTTGTGTGTACCGTGTAGAACTGTTGATATTGTTTATGAAAACGACTGGGAGAAACGTTGAAAGAAACGCTTTCGCGAAATAGTGATACCTTTTATCAGCAATCGGCAGACAACGAATCGAGCGAAATGCCTCGTGGGAAGTGACTCATGTACACAAAAAGAAAAAGCACGCGTTTTCGACTCGCGGAAATGTTTCTTTCCGTCGTCGACGCGACGATCGCGATTCATGCGTTAAGATTTCCCGCGTATAGCGCGATGTATCATTATACTTTCTACCAGACGTTGAATCGGGAAATCGAAGAAGAACTTTCTAGAAAATAGATCGTAACGATTCAAGCCGGCATTGATATCTGCTCGCCGAGGACGAGTCCCGCCGGATCGGTGTGAAACTATCAACCATGAAGAACCGCCGCCGATGGAGGCGAAACCGACGCACACCTACTATATGATCTGAAATTCCATTAAATTTCGAGGACGATATGTACGAAGTCGAACGAAATCGAACTAAGAAAGCACGGTACAACTTGCTTGTCGACACGCACGAATAAACGCTCTCTATATGGATTCTTGTGATCTTCATGGGCGGGCTCTTCGAGGAATATCGATGTCTCGAAGTGATGTGAAATAAAATGAGTCGTTTTCTCTACTCGTAATTTCATCCATCGGCAATTTCTTATTTATAATTGCGAAACTCACGAAATTTGAGCATCAATCGCGCTATGATTTATTATATAGATTTTTATATCATTAATTCATTTTAATATCGTTCATTTTCAGCCCCATGGATTTTTATAATTAAGTCTTAAAATAGTTTCGCGTGAATCAATTAATTAGGATTTAGAATAAATTCTGAGAAGGTAAAGCCATCTCTTTCGCTAAAAACGCGAGAGGGAGAGATTCTGACAGATGTTCTATCACAAGAACGCGGTATTCTTACTTTCTAACGATAATAACATTTTCGCGAAAGGAAGAGCGTGTATATACTTCATCTGCATTCGCAAACACACGTCCGGTAGCTCTCTCCGTCAAGGCGAATTATTCGTCGCGACTTTGTTCTTGCTCTTTCACTTCATCATCGTTAATAATGCATTTTGTATAACTTTTGTTGAATATTAAAACTCAACACTTGACGCTCAAGGAATTTTTTTCTTTCTGTTATAGCAATACGCGAGCAAGCATGCCGAGCAAAGCCATTTGGTGGAACAAATGAACATGAAATATTATTATTTCACAAGGACTCAAGGTCTATTTAGGATATGCTATCCTAAAGAGAGACCACCAACGGGTAAGAATTCTCAAGCAGAGTTGATCATTTAATAATTAATCATCATGCATGCTTTAATAAAAGTTGTGAAGAACTTGGCGTGAATAGATCCTGAATAGATTTAGAGACGATTTACAGTTCAATAATTATTTCGATAAATGTTATTTTTTATTTGACGAATATTTTCTTTTAATCAAGCATTCAATTATTTACTATTAAGATCAATATCACTTTGTGCACTTTACCATTCCATATTGGTGATTGCGGAAAAATTTTAAAATTGCTTATAACATGCAATTATTTACATTATTATTTTTATAGTACATTGTCAGCAGACAGGCTATATAATTACGTCAAATAATGAAAATTGCAAAGAATTGGACTGGTGTCCAATTCTCTGTCTGATCGGTATCCGTAATAATTGTATAAGGATCGACAAATTCTTCCGAGTTCCTCGTTCAACGACACCCCTTACGCGGCCTTTAGGAAACTTTCTACGTTATGATCTCGTAATGTCGTAGGTTATCCGATTCGACGTAATAGGTTAACAGTTTATAATCAGTCGCACAGACGCGCACAATCTTTAGAGAAAGGTACATTTTCACCCGTTAGCTCCGTCGCAATGTATCTCACAGCGCTTTCTCATTCTAGGATTCATCATCGCACATAGCCAAGTGTTATATTTTCGTATAAAAAATATCAATGAATCATAAAATCCTAGCAGACGAGAATGGATTAAAATGGATTGAAATTTTTTCCATCCGAATGCGTATTTTAAATAGCGAATACTTTTTTTTGAATTTAATTGGATTCAATTGAAAAACTGCATTTCCTATTCAAAATTTTGAATTGAACACAGTATTCGCAATTGTGTTGTTTTGCATAGAAAAAGCTAATATTATTTTTTAATTGAAAGGCATAGAGATATGTTCCATGCAATTCTTATAAATGAATAAAAATACATTCAGAATTGAAAAGCATTCATTTTAACATTCGTGAATTAATATAATATTTCTGAAAAATCTGAATCCATTTCAATTCATTTCGTTTGCTGGGATACCAACGCTTTCTTTCTTGTTTATTGAAATGCAATTCTAAGAAAAATCTAAGAAAAAAATACAGATATTAAAGTCTGTTCTACTTCTAATGTGCTTTTTGTTCCCTGTTTCTTGCTTTTTGCTATTATTTACATTTGTTTTTTTGCTTTTCATCCGGTTTTTTTGTTTTATATCGCCCGAGATTAAAACGAACAAAACAAGAAATATAATATGTAGCAAGAATACAATTGTCGATAAAATGGTTGCAAAGAAAAAAAAAAAACAAAAATAGGAAATAAAGAGCACATTGTACATTAGGCTTAAAGCATTCGCTTGCTTTTAAGTTAAATCTTTACAAAAATCTAACACTAATCAGTTTAATACTAAAAGACAATTGATTAGTTTGTTATTTATTTTAAATATTAAAAGCATTGTTGTTCAGTGTCTTTTAGTATTCCAAATTAGTAGTAATTAATTATTGTTTTTCAGTAATAAATTTCAGTATTAGATTTCTGTAAACAATAAAATCTTATAGTGAAAACTCTTAAATAAATTCCTAATTGTAGCGAAATATTAAAAAAAATTTATCTTAACTGTAAAAATCCAGGGGATTAAAATATTTTATAAATTGTACGCAAAATTATCGAATGAACTTATGATGAACAGAAACACACAAAATAAAGTCGATTCGCCACGAAGCAACGCATCCGGTATATCCGCTAGCTGTTTTATTTTGTTTTTCAACAAATCAATAAAAATGATCATGTCATCACGGTTTTTCAGACACTATTTCGAAGGAAATAATAACGGAAATATGGAATTCTATCTTCGAATCAAATTGCGCGAAGTTTTTACATTGGTATCGACCGCGAGAATCCTTGTCTTCAATTATTTAATGGACGATAAGATTTGCCGGATTCGAGGATTCTGGTGGTCTTTTTTCTTTCAGAGCGCATATCGTAAGTGGACCGTTGCGATCACAGTTGTTGCGAAACAGCCGACATGCCAATCGATCGCGTGTTAATGCTTTGAAAACACAAGCTGCATGTAAGCTTCGGTTGACTGTGAGAACAAAGAGAATAAAGTTTCATTGAAAAATTTTGCCAGATATAAATGCAAATTTATTTTTGTAGTATTTTAAAAAAATTCTCTTTTCCTAAAATGTAGAGATTAATTTTTAAAGTTTATATAAGATAAAAGTTTAAATATTTTGAAGTTATAAGAGAAAGGACATGGTAGAATTCGATAAGCGTCGATTTTAAAAAGAAGGTACAATTAAATTAGAGTCTTGTCTTGAACAACAAATTTAAGGTATTTAAACCCGGAATAAAAGCACGCATGTTACGCACAAGGATGTGATCAAATCTTACTCCCCATGCGTAACTTCGCATCGTGTATAACGCTCTATGGCTTGGAACGCCTTTCCAATTAGAAACTTTCTACGGTAATGACGCATGGTATTTATATGTCGTACAGTAATGTTCAGCGAGGTATCACGTATTTTTAAGATAATAAACGAAGAAACTCGACAATGTTTGTCTTTGTAGATAATTAAACTAATTAAGAATGAGATACGTAACTGCAATGATACATAAACGCAGTCATACGTAATCAAACGCGATGATATATAATTTTAAATTATAACAGAGAATGTAATTAAATCCGTAATCAAGGTAATTAACCCGATATATATTATAATCATAATCTCGTATAATGATTCTGATGTTCATCGTTTCATTCAAGAAATATGTGCCGATTAAATGAATTTTGATACAAATCTAGGTCACAAAATATAAATTAAGATATTAAGGCTGTCCAATCAAATTGGTTGGTCTAAGCATCAGTTCCTTCGATAATTATTAGATTTAATAATTGTTATTCAACATTATTAAGATCGTTTCGATGATGCGAATAAGCATCAAAAATTTATTAAATTGCTAACAAATTTAATTCGTGATATTATTGCGATAGTAGATTAGTAGAGTTAGCATCAAGTTTTCAAGACCGAAAAATCATTTTGGCGCGCGTTTCTGAGGACTACATACGTAATATATAAATTCACATAAGAATCATACAAGCATTTAAAATCCAGTTAGAGCGTTTAAGGCTTTGATTTCTATAGTTTGTGTTATCACATATACAGTCCTATAATATATTATATTGTTAGATTTAATCATTCTTTTATCTATTAAATTTTGTCTCTAAGAAAAGAAAGACAATTAAATTAACAATTAAAATAAATCGGTATTGAAAAAATCAATTTTAATCCTAAAATTTCTATAATTGATATACTATATAAGTAATGTTTCAGATTAGAAACCTATCGCGTTATATTCTGGAATGCATATACACGAGGATCCTAAAAATGGATTAGAATAATATATCAATATATACGATGAAAATTTTTTTTACGCCATACGAATCGACTTTTATATATCTCGATGATCGTGCAATGTTCATTCCATGACGTAATAATAATCTGAAATTACTATGCAAGCATTAGTGTCATAAGGACGTGCATTGCATACGATCGAATTGTGCTGCAAGCGCAGATCGGTTTTACTAAACGACAAAAATATCATGTGATAAATATGTAAATGGTCTTCTGTGTCTACGTGTCGTGTTATGCAAGGAATGTAAAGTAGAAGATGTAACGTAATAAGACCTAACTTTAGATTATACTCTAATAAAAAAAGAATATACAATCATGAATGCAAAACAGCACACTTTGCTCTTCAGTTCCAGAAGTTGTGCAAGTCGTCTTAGATAATGTCTATTTTTAGAACCACACATATTCTAGGATTAGCTTTTGAAACCTCTTGTATTATATTGAATAGTCTGATAAAGCATGCAATTATTATCCGCGAAATTGAGATTTCGGATTAGATTTTTGAAAACGTCAAGCGAGTGAAGTTTCGATTCTCAACACGTTTCGAATCTCAATATGGCGAGCCAGAAGTTAAAAGAAGAAGAAAAAAAAGAGAAAGATACACGTGCGAATATACTTTTCATACAAGTCCAGTACAGTCCGCGGTACAGGTGATTCCAGTTCTTCCGGAAGTTTCAGGTTGCGCATTCTTCGAACGGGAAGGGAAAAACGCGTTGCGCGCTACGAAGTGAAAACGTACCTTATGGCTAGCCGTGTTAGATGCGGGCATACCATACATTAGGGAGCTCATATAAAATCCATTGTTGTTCGCACAATAGCGAATCATCGTAGGGAGGAAGCGGTGCTTAGTGTTCAGTAAAATTCCGAGGCGAACGCGAGGAAAGTGTGTCGATGTCACATGTTACGATCGAGATTTCTCTAGATAGGATTGATTAAAAAATTGAATAAAGTACCCATTGAGATTAGATGGTACGCTTGAATAAGACTTGTATGTAAAATGAAAATTAATCCAGAGTGGCACATAAAATATCGTACTATTTTATTATTTCATTAAAACTATATTTGTGGAATATCGGTTTTTAAATTGTGTAAGAGCATTTCTAGCTGTTCTAACATTCACTGCTAATGCTGAAAATTAATTTACGTTAGGCTAAGTCACGACCTTGCTTTAAGAAGTCGTAAGCTGTAAGTTCTAAGTTATAAATGACGATCGGTCACAAAACTTATGCTTTTAAAAACAGAAATTATTGTCACTTAGGTACAGTTCCACAACTCACAGTTAACTCTTAACCGAGGTTCAACTTATTTCTCATCTCTTTCCAATTCTAGAATTAGAAAGAGACAATGAATAAGTTAAACCTCAGTTAAGAGTTAATCGTGAGTTGTGGAACTGGATCTTAATCTTTTTCGATCACTTATAACCTAAGGTCTCTTAAAGTAGAGTTGTGGACAGCATTACGTGCAATGACAATGAATTTTGGAACACAGTTTCTGTATTTCGTAGAAATTCTATTAAATATGAATTTTGTTAAAAATAAATGTATTATACGTAAACAAATGATATGTCATTTCGTGTACCACTCTGTAAATATCAATCATAATGATCATTAAAATATATTTCTATAACACACATTTAATTATATTTTATTGGGGCAGCTTCTTTCGCGTGACTTCGCAAAATATCGCAAGATATAAGGCTTCCTTCCAAAGCCTTACGTGCGCAAAACTTCTCCGCTAAAAATTGCGGACAGGTGAAATTGCTGTCCCAAAATCCCGACGGTCAGGATGTCAAGACTGCAACGATCAGTTGCTTTCTTATACACAACGGTGTAGCGGTATTCTTGTAAAGTGACAAGTCGCCTCGTCTCAATTAGTTATTGGACAACATGAATGTAATCTCTCTCATTATCTCACATAACATCGGTGTCTGTCTTCGAGAGAAAGACAGAAACTTCTGCAGATCTCGGAATAGTCACGGTAAACGACATCAGAGTTAAACTAGACGATTTGATTTGGATAAAATGTGTGTGTGTGCGTTCCGACAAAGCGGATGTTGAAGGTGGCGGAGACAATGCTTTCTCACCGAGTTCACGAACGAAAACACGCTCTCGCCGCGCCGGTAAAAGTACCTGTATACCTGTGTATCTGTTCGGCAGATATCATGGGATCAGAATAAACGGCGAAGAAAGGCGAATGTATCAAGGCTGGATCGGTGAGAATCGATTCTATCGGTCGTTCGATCCGCTGCCAGAAGAACGAAGAAATTGCCAGACGCATAAAAGATTTCTTCGTGTTTGTTCTCGTCGCTTGGCTGGAAAACAATCAAAATGATCGATGCATCACTCGTATATCGCGGTACCGTTCGCCGACCGATGTATTCGCCGGGGACGACCTTATCGGTTTCGGCATGCCGTTTTCTTCCGGCGATCCGTTTCCGGCAGCTTCGATTTATTAGGGTCGCGTGATTTGCGTTTGACCTTTGCAGTGGGAAGAAACCAAAACAAATGTGCAGTTGATTTTTGCGAATAATATTAAGTGAGGAATTACAAGATTTAACTTTAAAAATCGAATTTTTTCCTATTAAATATATCCTCTGATATTTTAACACGTTTTATATTTTAGAAATATATTTTATCACTTCCCCCCTCCCTCCCTCCTCGTAATTCCTTACATACGTATGTATCACATCCAAACTTTAAGATATCCTTTTTATTCTTGGAGACATGTCTGCTCGATATCTCTACTGGATAATATTTCACATTACGTGGGGATTTTTATGGATGATTTTTTGTATCACGCTCTTGTATACCGTTGTCGCGTCGGTCAGCGCCGAAAATCGAGGTCAGCATGTGTGATTGCGAATGCACACGTGAAAAATCCGAAGAAACCAGTCAACGACCGGTCCGGTAGCTTTTATCTACCTGCCGGTATCGCTCGTATCACGCGACGATGCGCGATGCACGATGAAAAGTACGAGGGCTCGCCGACCGCGGTCGCTCGGCATCGCCACCGTCGCCGACGACTCCTCTTCCGGAATGGCGAGGAGTGTAGCGCGTGTACAGTTAGGCACGAGTCAACGATCTTGGCATGGCGCCTTATTTCGTTTAGGCGAAACTAGATTCAAAAAGAGTCGAGGAAACGTCCGTCGCCTGAATCTTAAATATTTCGAACGGTATGTTTCCCTGTGGAGGTTGACCATGAAGTTCCTATCTCCGGAAAAATTCACTTCCGGTCCTACGATAACAGAATTTTGCGTGTCAAATTGATCGAATGATTCTCGCTATATATTATATCATTATATGTATAAAACTTGAATGAAAAAAAATATAATATTGTTATTATAAAATTTAAGTATAATTTTCATTAATGAGGATATCAAGATATAATAATTGTGTAGTTTTTTTTAAGAATACAGGATTTTTCGCGAAAATAAATAATGGAACATTATTTATTATTAGTTGACTGTTTGAAAAATTTGAGCGAAATCGTAATAATTAAAAAAAAAAACTGAAATTAGTTCCATTTGTTACTTCCAACAGTTCTTTTGAACAGAAGACTTTCACTCAATCACAACTAAAAAATGAAAACAAATGAAAACAAAAAACAGTAATCAACTATCAAAGGAGAATTGAATCTACAATTGAAAAATAAAATACACAATATCCAAAGAAAAAAATATTATTTTGCTTGAAATTAGTGCAAAACTTTAATTTCAAATTCTCAAGCAAAATTTCATTCGAATATGTTCTCGCTAAAAAATTCCTTCTTGAATTTCATTAAAGACAATAATCTAATTAATCAAAAGTTCACTTTTTGAGACACTGCTTTTGATGGACAATTATCAATGTCTTGTACACGTTTAGTAGAAAAAGTATCTTTGCAACTGTACATTTTTAAATACAATTTGGTTTTTAATACAATTTATATGTATATATTTAAATTCAGTGAGAGGAATTAAGAGACAAAATCAATCATATTAAAAAATATCACAACAATAAAGCTTTTTCTGCTGAACGCAATAATTGCGTTTTTTATTTCCCCACCAAATGAGAATGGATTGAAATGAATGAAATGGATTCAGATTTTCAGAAATATTGATTCACGAATGTTAAAATGAATGTTTTTCAATCTTGAATGCATTTTTATTCATTTATAGGAATTACATGGAGCATATCTCTATGCTTTTCAATCTAAAAATAATATTAGCTTTTTCTGTGCAAAACAACACAATTACGAATAGAGTTCAATTCAAAATTTTGAATAGGAAATGCAGTTTTTCAATTGCATTCAATTGAATGTAATTGAATTCAATTAAATAAAAAAAAAAGTATTCGCTATTTAAAATACGCATTCGGATAGAAAAAAATTTTAATCCCTTTTAATTCTCGTTTACTGAGTCGGTTTATAAAAAGGACGTTCAGGATCAGAAAAAGGAATCGCGAATTGCTGCTTTACAACTTTTTCCTACATGCTGAGGTAGCGTTTCATGGATTAGGATTCATTGAAGGAGTACCGTTGTAAAAGAGCCGAAAGACCAAGCGCAAGTCCCCTTCTGCAGAGTATACAGGTAAAGGCATACCGCACACTTCGCGCCCGGTGATAGCGCTGCATTCTGGGTCGCATGCTTCTCGAGACGCACGCTCGTTGACGCTGTCGGGGCTGTGGGATCATGAAACACTGATAAATCCCAGTAGTAAATTCCTCATGAAACATGATCCCTTGAAGATATCTAATAAATGCACCTTCAAGGATCCCTCACTCCTCCTCCGTTTGCAACTAGAGAATAAACGGATATAACGATCAGCACTTGGTCGCTCATTATATACATATTTATAGGAAATTACACTGGAAAATTTTTAAGATATTCTGTATTGCATACATATATTAGGTATGGGAAAAAGTTCGTGGCGTTTTTTTAATGCCATCTAACGGGAAAAACGCCACGAACTTTTTCCCACACCTAATAAATATCCTTAGAATATCTCCAAAATGTACATATTTCCGAAAGAAGTTGATGAAATAAAAAGACCTGCAAATTCTCAGGCTCTGACTAGAAAAATATCTTACGTAAAATTCCTTTATTCAAATTCATTTTTTTTTATTCTTATGTGATTAGTAATAAATCACAATAAATCACATTTCGCTCTCGACGAAGTGTATCTTTAATGTGATATCGTATCTTCACAAGTGTAATGTAAATGTCATTTCGCGGTTCATTAGGATTCCGCATTTATCTCGCTTAGAATACGTCTCGATTCTGGATGTCGTAATCATTCGTTAGATGAACGTTGACTCACGTGTCTGTGCGGTTGGTGAAATGAGAATGTCGGTGATAATTAGCCAATTAAGTGTAGACTATGTGCGCCATTTGGTGAAACATTTCTTCTCATAATTGGTAAAGGCAATTTGCGAACTCATAATGTTTCGAGGAGAAAATATTTTTTAAGTGAAAATTAATAAATTTTCGCAAACAAAAATGAAGAATACAAGTTTTTTTGCTAATGTAGAAGAATAACAAAATTTCAAGTAAATAAAAACCTATATTCATGATTTACAATACAATTTTATAGTTTGTAACGTGCGTTTATATCATTTTTATATTCTATCACGATTGTTTTTTTTCATTGCAGTCGAAACTTATCTGAGCCCCGTAGAGACACATTGCATGAATATTGATTATTTCATTCCCGATGAAGAAAATCAAACCAGAGGCTTCTCTGACGATGCCATGACACGATTACGTAAGTATAGCGCGATCAAATTTCTTAATATACTTGGTGTATATTATAATTGAAAAAATTTAAGTTGAATGTAAAAAAAAATTTAAATATCAAATTTCTAAGTAGTACTTAATTTATTAGATGTACAAATTAATTCGGTGTCTTTTGTTCAAAATTATCACAGTTTCGCACTAAGACAAGTACTTAATATTCGAAATAATATCTCCATTATTTTTGATGACTTTACTCCTTTCGGGCAACTGATGAATACCCTCGCGAAAGAAATTTGGCGGTTTTGACTCGATAAATGAAGTCTCCGATAAAGGCATTGAATTAATTTGTATACCTAATATACAGGGTGTAACTGAAATAACGCCCACTAATCATACAATTCATAATCATTATTCTTAATAAAAAACTTAATCGAAAAGTCCTCTATCATTTTACAATTTTCGCAATAATTAACGAGATATTAATTTCCAAATATTGCCGAATAAATGGATAAAAGCGATGTATAAGACAATTTTAAGATCTTATCAATATTAAGATAATATCTTTCCGTGTTCTTTATGAAATATTTTGAAGATTTTTCTTAAAGACCTCTTAAAAATATCTTACAGCTATCTTATACGTCGATTTTAGACATTTTATTCATTGGGTAATTGAAAAAAATAATGCGAAAATGAAATTACAAAATGATAGAGGATTTTTTATTAGGAATAGTACTATCTGATTAGTTAACGTTATTTCAGTTACACTCTGTATATGTACGAATATTTCATACATTTATGTATATTATGTATATATGCTAAAAGGCGTCGTAAAAATTAATCCTGTGAGACGTTAGGGAGTTTTTGCAATTCCATTTATCCAGATACGGTGAACGCTAAGATCAGATTATCTTCTTCTTAACAACTAATTAGGAAAAAGATAAACGTGACCACGTTGTTGCAAAAATTTCTTAATATCTTTTATTCCCCCGTTTCTACTAATGCAGATTAATCTTGGTTCAATTTACTCTTCATTTTCTTTCAGTTCTAAGAATTAGAAAAAAGAGTAAATTGAACCGAGTTTAATGTTAATCTATATTAACAGAAACAAACATTGTGGATATAAATAATATTATAGACGTTTTAAAATTCACATTGCTATGCAGGAATGGAAAGTTTACTAACGATTGACTTGGCAACGTATAAACGACTTGGAGGAAAAACACACACAACACATATATAGCTTCATAAAAACATTCATTTCATCAAACTTCATAAATTTTTCATTAATATAGAAACATCATTAATATAGAAAAGACGCAATGCACGAATAACGTAACTGCACGTTAAAATTTGTTATTATTATCGCAGATATGGGAAGATCCGTGATAGCTCTATTCATGGTCGCCTTTCTTGCGATATTTTCGGCATTCTGGACAGGAGTAGTGGGCTGCTGGAGAAGATCAGCAGGGAACATCACGGCTACAGCAATTCTAATGTTATTCGCCTGTCAGTATACTTCCCGAGATGTTTTTTCAGAGTTTATCCAACGTTCTCTTTTGTTTTTCGGAATTAAATATTCATAAACGGACACTTTCGAATATTGCATGAGATTGTTTATGAAGAACATTTTTTATTGGAAACGATACGATGGTATTTCGAATAAAAATTCGCAAATAAAATTTATAGACAGCGATCGTTTGAAAAGATTGAATCGTAAATTCGCGAGCATGTCTAAAATTCAGGAAACTTTTTATAACGTATATATAATATGATATTACTGAAATATATCTATTTATATGCATTTATCGTGCAGGTCTACTGAGTGCTGGCGGTATGGGCCTCTGGCATGGCGTCGAGTATTATGAAAAAGAAAAAATCGTCGGAGAGGAATATTATCAGCAATGGAGCAACGTAAGTACTCAATTTTATTTTCTTTCGAAACTAAATGTGAATAATAAAAGATATTTCAATTTTTAACGTTTTAGTGTTTTAAATCGAAATACATAGTGTTTTGTTTATTGAAAAAAATGTAAAATTAAAACATCTTTAAATATTTAAAAAATGGAGATAAGAATGAAACATTTTAATATTTTAAAATTAAATACTTCTTTTTTTAGTGCAATATCGAAATGCTCTATAAAATGTTAAAAATTATCATTAATTATTATCAATCGCACCAAAAGACTAGGAATCTATATGATGTTAATACAATATTATTAACTGAAATTGCTTCAGCTTTCACTTCGTCTCTAAGTCATTTAAATTATTTATGTACACATGAATATTTAAATGTCATCTGCAATTGATCTATTAAGCAAAACACATAAAAATTGTTTTCAAATATTATAATTTTTTAAATGAAATCACTCACTGTCGAGCACATTTTCTTGTATACAGAATCAAAAAATTCCCTATGATGCAATTGAAGTGGATTGCTAGTTAATCTTGTAGAACATAGTAATCACACTAAATACAATGGAGATACAGAGATAAATTTCGCTTATCTCGCATCAGAGAAAGATTTTTCCAGATCTGATCGAACCAAGAATTTCCACGTGACCAAGGTGGCAGATGTAATCGTATGCAGCAGATTTTGATGAAATTTTGCCCACAGGTTTTAAGGGACAATACGGCGCAATGGTACGATTGGTCGTTTTACCTCGCCTGGCTGGGGGTAGCTACGTGTCTGGGCACAATGACGCTATTCCTGATCGCAGCATCCTGCCTGAGAAGGGAGCGTGCTCGCGAGCAGGCTCAGAACGTTCAGTACATCATGCCAGGTGACACGATAATCATGAAACGGCCAAACTAACTCGTCCCGTATTTTTTCTTTTTGTTTGTTATGTACGCCCGACGCGGCACGGCACGGCACGGCACATGGGGGCAAAACTGTCTAGGTCCTGAAAGACAACTCGCTAATCTCGTACGACTGGTCGTACGTGGTCGCTTGGGTCGGCGTCGGTTGGTCGTTGGTCAGCGCGATCTTGTTTAGCGCCGCGGCGATTTGCTTGAGGGGCGAGAGAATGCGCGAGGAGGCGATGAACATGCAGTATCTCATGCCTGGTACATATTTAACACCTATTGCTTTTGCCGACTTATATGGGCACGTGATAATATCCGACTGATATGCTATTATCCGGCGATATTATTCTTGGAGAAGATCTTCATTTTAAATAAAAAGTTGAGGTTTTTAAAAAAATTATTAACATTTTATTTTTTTAATTTGGAGTAAAAGTGATCTAAGAACTTTGGA
>NW_017259225.1:994552-995190 GCF_001594045.1 Atta colombica | reverse complement strand
TAATCAGTATATAATCAGTAAATTATAATACGTATTTATCAATATATATAAAGACTATAAGAAAGATTTCTCAAATCGATAATTTTACCTACCTTAACTTCAAAAGCTAACAATCAACGATATTATTTTAAACATTTGACAAAACATTGAGATTGTTCTTCATATATTTTTATAATTGTAATTGAAGTTGTAATAGAGGTTAATCTTCCTAAGAAGAAATCGCTTGGGAAAACACGCGTCGGATTGTTTTCGCGTGCATCGGGTTGTTTTACTAACTTTAGTTTACAATCATCGGGCTTACAAGGAACACGTTCCTTGATACGAGGATAACGATCACCTCGTCATTATACTAACTGGATTCACTCGAATGAGAAGCGTCAACACGGAAGCAAACGATGTCATTAAATGGTTTCCCTAGCCTTATTTACTTTTTGTAAATATATAATAACGTATTTTATAGTTTATCTCAAGCGCTTCCGTATTAACGCATAATAATTATCGTTAGCACGATCAAACATATTATTTTATAAGTACTGTTATCTATGAATATTTGTAGTAATCTTTATTTCAGGATTTAGCTCCATTATTGAGAATATATATATTTTAGTAAATGATTGTAATATATATATATATATATA
>NW_017259225.1:991885-993264 GCF_001594045.1 Atta colombica | reverse complement strand
ATATATATATATATACAAAGTTGAAGAAAATTTTGTGAACTAATTGAATGACAATACAGATGAGATTAATCTAATTGCTTGTTTAATCATAACACAAATCGAAAGATGGTCCCAATAATGCCTTGTATATAAAAAGATCCCTCTCTCTTTTTCGCTTTACATATCGTTCGAGTAATGTAACGTTAATTGTATCGATGAGAGAGTCTGGTGAAATGTTATGAAAACATTTTCACTGCGAATTTATGACTGCGAAAAACGAGATCACACAAAATTGGTTCGATAAATATTAATCTAAAATTGCAGCAAATTGCATGGGAAGATTTTTAATTTAGTTTTTTATACAATTTTCTCGAAGTCGCATAGAAAATAACTGATCGATCGAATATTTAAATTTGCCTCTATTATTAATATTTTCACGATTATTTTTATTGAAACTAGATTAAAAATGAATAAGTATTTTTGAAAAGCAATAAATGCCATTAATCGCACAGAATTATATTTCGTTAATAAGTGATTATTGAGAATAATAATTCGAAAGCAATTGAAATCAACTCTGATCTGATGCGGATTTAAACAGGTCAATTATCAAATTGACTACTGATATCGCGTGAATGGCTAATATTCATTCTCGCGAGACTTTTACTTGTTAGCCTCACGCTCTGTTTCCGCTACGGATCGGAGCACTGTCACGCTCTAATCCTGAAGGAAACTTTCTAGTTCTCCTTCGGATGATCGACTAGATTATAGAATGCATACCATCGTAAAAATGCATTTCGAAATTTTTACAAAGAAAACGCAACACGAGTCATTATGTGATTTGCGTTTTCACTACTATATTTTTCCTCCCGTTAGATAATTTATACTGTAAAAATTTCTTCTAACAAGAGCATTTCTCTATTAATTACAATCAAAGAGATCCATTTATCGATACCGATTATAAGAATTTTTGTTTTATAAGATTACACAAATATATTCTTCGCAATAACAAAAATATTGTGATTAATTATATTCTAGCGTGTGAGAAATTTCTTGCTTTTTTGAACTTTATTTAAAAAATAAATAATCAATTTTTTAACTTTTTCATATCACTTCCTTTATACAAAATACGATTTTATTTGGGTGCAGTCTCTGTAATGTGTCTTCACCGATGTTACAACTAATTTTAGAAAACAGCTCACGCGAAAATAAACGTTCATGTGAGATAATTGTTCTTTTCTTTGAGTAAAAGAACGGAAAAACAGTGATATCTAGAAGTAGATGCTCGAAAGCGACACACTTGCCTAATTTTCCATTCCGTCGACACCCATCGACCTCTTGTTGTGAAAGAATTTCCGTGTTTGCGCATTCAGCTCCGTTGCCTGATTGATGTCAGAATTTAT
>NW_017259225.1:989521-991785 GCF_001594045.1 Atta colombica | reverse complement strand
TATATGGTGTGTGTGTGTGTGTGTGTGTGTGTGTGTGTGTGTGTGTGTGTGTGTGTGTGTGTGTGTGTGTGTGTGTGTGTGTGTGTGTGTGTGTGTATACCAACGATAAATCTTTCTACAAATCGGCTGCTCAAAAATTTAGAGTAAATGCATTTTTCGATTAATTAATTATTCAAAGATGCGACGAAGACAATTAAAATAAATAAATGTAAAAGAGAAAATATAAAATAAGAAAGTTATTTCCTCAAGAAAATTATTCTTCTGGCATCGATGGAAAAACAAGCAAATTAGAACATGCAATGTATTAAGCATATATTGTTAATGTGATTACGTATGATATACATATACTATACACTTTAGTTTGCGAAGTAAAAGAATAAATTCAAATCATCGCTTTATTTAATATTATTATATAAAAGTAGTGAACATTTGTTCCCCTTATATACATATTTCATCTTTAGACTTCCATAAAACTAACCGTAACAGAGTTTAGAGTTTCATATTATAATTTTAAGAATTAGTTGCCTCATTTATCGCACATTTTACTTTAACAGAAAAGCCAGGTCAAATCTAATCACCTTTTTAATTTTCCAGTGTACCCGCAGAAGCAGCAGTACGCGTATGCCGGATATCCGGCACCGGCGGCGTATCCAGGACCGTATTATCACGGTTCCCAATACGGGCCCTACAATTACTGAAGGAACTCGGCCGATCCGCATCGATGGAAAGAAAGTATCCCGAGCACAGCGCTCGTCGCTAACATCGAAAATTCGCATCACTTAGCAGAACGAGGACCAAAAATATTCAACACGAAATCTGAGAAACTCGTCAAAGTCGATCCGCTGATCACGCTCCGTGATGCAAAAGATCTATCGATCTGAAGGATCTAACGATCGCGTCGATCTCGAACGTAAATTGAATTTCATTTCAAAATTCGTGGCTTCAGATATTAGCGAGATGTAACGCCATGAGATTCCCAAATATGTAACTCTTTTCTTCCCGCGATAAACCGATCGTTTGACTCCATCCGACCAGAAGCAAAAATTCCAGGCAATACGAAAATTCAAAAGATGTCCGAGAGAAGTCCAAAAGGAATCTGAAAAATGAGGGTTTTCCTTTGGTCTTTTTTTATTGCATCTTTTGGACGTTCATGTTGTTCTTCAATATGGAAGCTCAACGCTTGCGCGAGACGGTTGCTCAAAAAATACGCGTACATTTTAGAAGCGAGATTACTTTGTATTTTTCCAGTTTCGATAAGTAAGATATCGATCATCCCTTACGCATCTTTCCCATGCGTGCTTATCGCAAGGGAGATACGCGTTCCCATCGTACATCGTTTCCATCGGACTCCGATCGGTTTCACCGAGCTTTCTCGCATTCCCATTAACGAGCGTTACATGGATGATTCATTCATCATGGTAACAGTCCCCGGCAAAAAGAGAAGGTCTGACAGAAAATGCAATCGGGCGATCACCGGATTTAATGGACGTTACTCGCCTCGATGAAACTCGGTAAAAACAGTCACGAGTCTTGTAATTGATTCGATCGACCATACGTTGATTGAATTTAGATCCGAGAAGCTTGGCTCGCGTCGATGGGCGTCGCGCGTTTATTATTATTTATTTAACGCGATCGAAACTCAAGTTTCTCTTTCGAGAAGAGGACTGTTGAGTCGTGCGAGCGAAGCGGAAAACGATATAACGTTCATCAACGCTCTTATCTCCTTGGTAGTACCAAATATTAAATAAATATCCTGTCTCTAAAAACAAATATCGCGATTTCGCGAGAATATTTGTTTTCGTACAATAAACTTGGTTTTAACACTTTCGAGTCCAACGGAACAATAGATTTAAGTTGGAAGGACATACGTAATTAGAATATAAGTGATTTGAAGGAAAATCATATATATTTATATGATATTTTTTTATTTCCTTGTGTCACTTTATATTAATTGTAGTTCCAATAAAAATCTATCGTTCCAGCCATTGATATACGTGCACGATGCAAGATTTGATTAAATAAATTAAAAATTCGTTTTGAAAATGTTAAAACTTTCTCGGGCGTGTACAATCTACGTAACATAAAATGTAAACATTTATGTAATATATGGTGCTACTAGGATCGTTATGCGATAATAATTCGCAAAGTTCGTCTAATACATAGCTCTTTGATAATGTTGATTTTTGTAAGGTTCATTACATCGATATTTCTATGTAAGATGTTTAGGAAGTAAAGAAAAATATTTTAATTATTTTATATATATA
>NW_017259225.1:981694-989496 GCF_001594045.1 Atta colombica | reverse complement strand
CGCGCGCGCGCGCGCGCACACACACACACACACACACACACACACACACACACACACACACACACACATACACACACACACCATAAATACACACCAACAAACACACACTTCTATTTTCTTTTTTAATTTATCTCTCGTAGTTTATTTTTTATTAGCTCCTTATAAGTGAGCAAACAGCAATATTTTGTAAAAGAAAATATAAATTATGCATTGATTATATATTATAAAGATACGAAGATTTTGAAGTATAACTAAATTAAATATATGTTATGTAATTGCGTGATAAAGCTAAGTAAGATTTAGAAATAAAAAAACGAAAATATAAGAAGATTAAAATAAAAAGTAAAACTAGCGAAAATTTATTAAGATCTTAATAGAATAAATAACGGAGTTTATATCAAATTGATTTATATGAAATTCATATCTGGTATCCTCCATTCCTTTATTTCAAACAATTTTGATTCTCATTATTACGGATATTGTACTGTAATATAATATTGTAATTATATGTTATAATCTAGTTATAAATTGTATATTTTATAAAAGGAAAAAAAATTTACATACAAGTTCTTTAATTACTTTTAATTATGTGCTGTAACGTAATAATAATAGTTAAGACTTTAAATCAGAAAAAAGTTTTGCAAAATATAAAGCAATATTTAATTTTCAAAACATGTCAAATTGTTGAACTCAAAATCATCACGAAAAGTCATCGATTGATTTATAAAACCTTGATTTATAAACACCGTAAAAAATATATATCAGGCTATGTACATACATGAAAATTAAGCACATTTTGTAGCGATTGTTACTTGACCAACAGTCGGTTTCATTGATTGAATTATAACAATTAAAAATTGATATTAATTTCCATATGCAATTATAATACATTTTATTTAAAGATCATGTAATTTAATTTACAAGTTCTCTCTTTCTTTCTTTCTCTCTCTCTCTCTCTCTCTCTCTCTCTCTCTCTCTCTCTCTCTATTGCATATAAAGATCAATTAAAAATTTGATTCTAAAGTTGAAAGTATATATATATATAAAAATGTAAATTTGTAATTATAGAAAAAGATAAATATTAAATATTCATATGAAGTGATCTAAAATTGTTGGTAAAATTACATTTTTTAAAATTTAATTTTATTACCTAATTTGTCAGCTAAACCTTATCTTTTGTATTTGATTATGAGAGAAACCAATATCATATAATTACAATCTGCAATTAAGATATTTCCTAAGATATTTTGCTCCTATGCAACAGATATACTTCAAATTTAAAGCACAATTCTTTACATTCAAAATTTCGATGCTAGAAAAAATTGTTCAACAAAATCTTGCTAGCACCGTCGGCAGTGCAGCACAAACTACTTATTATACTTCTATCGTCAAACACAACGCGATGTTAGCAGCTATACCGTTTCTCTCGAGTATTCTCGAGATGGGACTAACACTTCATCGACATTGGACTGCGCATCCGCGAAGCATCTTCACAATATTATCCCTTGTCGAAGTGAGACAGGTGTATGGCAAACCGTCGGTGCGAGAAAGAGAGAAAAAAAATGGAAAGTACAGAACTTGCTTGGCCGCAAAGAAAAGAGCTGTCGTCCTTTTTACATCGCGTTGCGCTCTTGGTTGCTATCAGTTGACGCGCGATTGCTACGAAGAACGGATATGTTAGCGCTATGCATCTTCTTCCTGGCTGTTATCACGTTATCGCATGCGGCCGAACGAGATGGCCCAAGGAACAGAGTACCCTTTACAAGGGAGAAAGTACGTAATGCGTAAATGAACGCTGCATCTTCCTTTATTGCATTTTCATCTTTGTGAAGGAAGATCTCGCTGTATTCATCGCTCATTATACTGTTCTATTTCATTCTGTCTTCTCTCTCTCTCTCTCTCTCTCTCTCTCTCTCTCTCTCTTTTTAATCTCCATTGTCATCAATTATCAGAATCTACAATCGGCTAACACAACTTTTAACAAGTGTCATTATTATTATTGTTATTATTATTACGTGATTTTTAGTACCATCACGTTGCCAGTTTGTTGACGAATGAACAGGTTGCCACGTTGTCCGACCTCACGAATATCACTCATATAAATGAGATTTTGGATAACATATGTATAGTGAGAATCGTAGGGACTACCGAACATGCGAGGGTGAAGGAGGTAAGAAGTTAATGGGAAGAAGTTGCGTGAATGAAAATTTTTTCAATTTCTGCGAAAATCTCGTAAAAATTTTGAATTGTAAAAATGTGACAAGTTTTAATAAATATGTAAGTTTTATAAATATGTAAATATTTTAAATTAAAAATAACTGAGAGAAAAGTTTAATAGCTAAATATTTTACTACTTATATTTAAAAAAATTAATATAAGCTTACATTTATAAATTTATATATTTGAATAATTGCTGTAAGTGAAAACTTGAAGTAAGAATTGAATATCATTTATATGAATTAGGTCATCATTAATAAATATCGTATAAGAAATTCTATTTGGAAAAAGCATAGACACGATAAGTGTCTATGTAAATATAATGTTTCAATGCAGAGTATCATCTATTTTAATAGAATCAGCAAAAACATATATTTCTTTTTCAGTATATCAAGAGATCGATGAAAGATCTAGGTTGGACGATCGAATCAGATGTATTCCAAGCTCACACGCCTGTATTCGGCAAACTGAAGTTTGAAAATATAATAGCAAAATTAAATCCTAATGCAAGAAGATACCTGACACTGGCTTGCCATTTTGATTCCAAGTATACGAGAGAGAGGGATTTTGTTGGAGCAACAGACAGTGCTGTGCCATGCGCTCAACTAATTAATTTGGCAACTGTCATGAGTAAATATTTGACTAAACAAGTAAGAATCACACGAAATTTTACAAGATTAACAGCTCATATATATAAAACTTTAGAAAATTTATATTTATATTTTTTAGCAAGATGTTAGCTTAATGTTAATTTTCTTTGATGGAGAAGAAGCGTTTGAGGAATGGGGTCCAAACGATTCGATTTATGGTGCTAAACACTTAGCTAAACAATGGCATAATAACAAGACTGCTCATGGTGAAGGAATTTATTTCTCTGAATTGGATAAAATGGTACATACCGTATTTACATTGTCAATTCAGAAATATTAAAATTTATATATTTTTATTTTATATTACTATTATGTACTTGTTATAATTGTTTAATATTTGTGTAACTTTTTTACAGGACATATTGGTCCTCCTCGATTTACTAGGCGCACCTGATCCGACTTTTTACAATTATTTCAAAAACACTGAAAAATGGTACTCCTTACTTGTCAATATTGAAAAGAAATTAGCTTATTTGAAAAAATTTGACTCATATTCATATGATAGACCAGAACAAAGATATTTTCAACCATACTCGTTCGATCCACATATCGAAGACGATCATATTCCCTTTTTTCAAAAAGGTAAATATTTGTTAATTATTCATGAGAAAATCAATTTATATACATTTCTACTGTAAAGTGCATTTTCTATTTTCTAGACGTGCCCATTTTGCATGTAATACCGACTCCATTCCCGCCCTTTTGGCATAAATCTGGCGACAATCGACACAATATCGACTTGAAGACTACAGAGAATATTAATAAGATACTTAGGATATTTGTCGCTTCGTATTTACATTTGACGACTATCTAACAAAATTAAGAAATGCTATATGTCTCTCGAAAAAATAATTAACAACTACTTCTATTCGCCAATCCTAAAATATTAGGTGTAGTAAAAAGAAATCCATTATTTTTCCATTCAATTTCATGCAAAAATAATGGATTTCTTTTTACTACACTTAATATATAAAACCATATCAAGAAAAAGGTCTAAATATAAGTTTATGGAAGCGTATCTTTACATATCTATCAAAAGAAACAAAAAATTCCAGACATCGTAATACTTAGAAAAGATTCTTTGCAAGAATTGAGCTTCACATAGCTTTTCTGAATTTTTATGTCATTTGAAATATGACAGTTCTTTTTTATAAACAACGTGATATGTATATGTATAATTTTGTATTATATGTAATTAATTTATTATATGGCTGCAGGCGGTACAATATTATATATATATTATTATAAATAACGAATTCTAGATATTTTTATATAAATTACAAATTTAAGATTATACTTTGTATATTAATTATAAGTATAGGATGTGCGTGAGAAAATGCAATATATTTTTGTTTGATAATTCTCGCGTATTATCACAAATATCCTCAAGGCCTCTCTGTGTAACGCGTGTTTCAAATGCAACAAGAAATTTGTTTTTTATTACTGTACAAGGGTTGTGTTCCATCTGGTGCTCGCAATCATTTATCTTTATTTAACATTTGATAAACATGGATTAAATGATTTCAAGAGCGGCAAATGAAACGCCTAGAAATTTTTCTTCTCGTTTTTGCTAAAAATTTTAAACATATTTCAAAACAAAAAATGTAGATACTTTAATACACTGAAAAAAAAAACAGAATTGTATCATCAATATTATTTTAATTAAATATAATTTTGTTGATTCAATAACAATTATTAATAAAACAAATAAAATTTGTTTTATACAAACTAAAATTTGTTTTATTAATAAAAAATATACAATTTTATTAAAACAAAAATATTTGTTTCATTAAGTTACTGAATTAACAAGATTACTTTCAATTAAAATAATTCTGTTAATATAATTTCATTTCTTCAGTGTAACACAGCTATAAAAACAAAAATAAAAATTCATAACATTAGAAAAAACAGCAAATATGCTCAAGGAGCAGTTATATATAAATACTTCAATTAACAATTATTTCGGTTCTTTGAAGTTTTCACTATTTTTGTAGAAAGTAAATTCAAAAAGTAAAAATAAAGATGACAAAACAATTAAACATAAAATCGAAAAGGAATAGATTATATCATCGATCCCAAGAACATGAGAATTAACTTTCTGACTAAGGTGCCAAAATTTAGAATGTTGACCAAAAAGTCCAAATCTCGAGCATGAATACCACTATAATTTTATGAATTTTTGCGAGTCCGAATTAATATTAAAAAAATAAAATTTATCATCGTCCACTTTCTTTTCACGATAGTAATATTGAGAATCCGTTTGGGCACAGTAAATATCAAGCAGGAAATCGCGGAGACTTAAATGCGTGACGTCCTGTTACATGTTCGGAATGAGTTGATTTAATACGGACATGAGTTTTACGTGTATTCACATCAATACACTCGCACACGACATCCACGCGAATATGGGAGCAACCGATTGGCTCGCTTTGTTTAGAACTTTTTACTCTTGCTCATTCAAAAATTTGAAGCTGCTATTAAAATTTTTTATTCCGAAGCTCCACGATATTATTATGACAAAAATCATTTCGAAAGTTTTCGCTATTTCTTTGAAAAAAAAAATAAAATAAAGATATAGCGGGAGAGAATCGGGAGAGAACCGATAAAATCGTTGATATTTGATTTCAACAATTTCAATTCAATTAATAAGACATATATAAATTTGAATATGTGAATAAAAATCATACGACAATCTTTTCTGATGTATTGATAATGCAAACATTCGACGTATGATGAATACATCAGTAAAGCGAAAGTAATGCAGTCTGTCGCAATGACCAGGCGTGAGTGACGCATTTGCAGAGGCAAAAAAATTTGCAAGCGTGACGCAATAAGAAAGAGTGCGCGTCTACCTACCAGAGTGATGTATACATCACGTTTTCGTCGTTTGTTTACGTAAAATCGATATCATCGGGATGTCATAAAATATGGTCCGTAGTGAGACTCTATGTCAAAGCAGAGTTCTACCGACGATGAGAAGGTCGAGACGAGCGGTTTCAACGATTTCCTCCGTTGGTAATAATGGTAATGGCTGCCGGATCCAGGTCATTGTCCGTTCGGGCGCGTCCGCTGCCGCGCAATGTTGCCAGATTGAGCTACTTGTAGCGGATTGGGCTGTTTTGCAATCCAAGCAGCTACAAAATTTTCGTAATTGGCTACTGATAGTTGATTGGACTACTTAGCGATCGATAGTTGAGTGAACGCTCGTTGTTTATTGGTGTATTCTTTTAGATCATTCAATTAGCATTTTAGATCTGGAAAAATATATCGTGCCTTCCAACAAGCGACACAGTGCGACATAGTGATCATGTCATCTTTGTTTAACATTGACAAACAACAAGAATAATCCATTGTGTCACATCGTATTATTTGTGTTGCTTGTTGGAAAGTACACATTAATAAAACGTTCATTCAACTGTTGAGTCCGCTGAACGCAGCCAATGTGGCTACTTTGACACAGTATAAATATCCAGTAGTGAACTTTTTTTTTTGTGATTTTCTGCAATTTTTAGTGCACATCGTATCGGTTTGTACACTTAGGAATATGGCTGACGTATTATAGAAGCTTAATAGAAATTCAAATTTAAGAGTCTGTCCTATCATAACTTACTTCACAACATGGCGGCGAATCACCTGTGACTTATCACTTAAGAACTTAGGGATTCCGCACAATAAAAGGAACAGAAAACAGAGAAAAATTTCAAGAAACCTATCAGAAATTGCCCAGCAAATGAGAATGGATTAAAATGGATTGAAATTTTCTATCCGAATGCATATTTTAAATAGCGAATACTTTTTTTTGGATTTAATTGGATTTAATTGGATTCAATTCGATGCAATTGAATTGAAAAACTGCATTTCCTATTCAAAATTTTGAATTGAACAATATTCACAATTGTGTTTGTGTGCACAGAAAAAGCTAATATTATTTTTAGATTGAAAGGCATAGAGATGTGCTCCATGCAATTCCTATAAATGAATAAAAATGTATTCAGAATTGAAAAGCATTCATTTTAACATTCATGAATCAATATTTCTGAAAAATCTGAATTCATTTCAATCTATTCTCGTGTGTATTCCACATGATGATTTCTGATAGGTTGAAAATTTTATTCTCTGTTCTCTGATCCTTATTCCTTTTATTGTGCGGAGCTCCTTACATCAAAGGTGCCGACTTCAGTGTCGCTGCTGGGTATGATTATACTGTGACTTTAAACTATACTTACCCGCTTCTACCAATGTAGATTAACTTTAATCTTGGTTTAACTTACTCTTCGTCTTTTTCTAGTTCTAAAGATTAGAAAAATACGAAGAGTTTTTTAAGTTGAACGGAGATTAAAGTTGATCTACATTGGTGAAAATGGGCATTAGCGAGTCTAGAGTTTTTTTCCCCAATAGTTTTTTACAAAAGTGACAAACTTTCTATAATAATGCTCACTTCATGCTTGATTCACGAGCCAAAAAATGGCTGCTCCAATCATTTTAATGGCTTACTCCAATTTTTATATATACACGTACACATACACATTATACATATAAGCCGTGTTCCGATTACACTTCTAGTACTCTCGTACTAAAAATTTATAGTCAACATTATGCATACTGTAGATTTTCAGTACTGGCAGTGTATTTCGGAACTAGCTATCAGCTTTCTCGATTCAAACGTAGATCATGTTAGCATATTTTTTTAATTCGCTTGAACCGATATCTTTTCGGTTCAATAAAATTTTATTGTGAATTTAAAATGGCAAATATGGGAAATATATCAAATGCATTAAAATGAGAAAAGAAAACGGGTTTTAAAAGTGAATTATATATATTTTATATTTAATCAATGATTTTTTTATTATTTATTGTTGATTTAGAAATGGATTAAAAAATTTATTTATCTACTTTTTTATGCAATGCAGTTAATAATAGCAATTTAATTTTATG
>NW_017259225.1:971090-981594 GCF_001594045.1 Atta colombica | reverse complement strand
AATATATATTATAATATATATTTATGAGCATGAATAAAAATGTGTATAAAAAACTCTTAAAAATAAACATTTTGCATTCAAATTGATATAAAAACTTGGATTAGCTTTGGACTATTTCAATTTCAAAAATCGGCTACTTTGAGCTACTTAAGCGCCACCATTCGATTATTCCTGACGAAAATTATCTGGCAACACTGGCGACCGAAAGAACTCGGCGGAAACTCGGTGGGAAAGTCGACGCCGGCCGATCACGGACACGACGAGACACGATGCCAACGGCGGACGGCAGCGGCGCGAGAGACTAGAGAGAGAGAGAGAGAGAGAGAGAAAGAGAGAGAGAGACGCGATAGCAAGCGACGTGGAGTGATCGCGCGCGCACGCCTTCGTTGCCTGTGTGCCGTGCCGTGCCGTGTGCGTTTCGTTTCGATGGTTCTGCGTTCCGTTGCGCGTATCATACGTTTTCGCTCCGGCGCTCTGCGAAACCTGGGCGCCGCCCCGTCGTATCTGGACTTCTGGACCTCGATCCCGACTCCCGACCGAGCGTGTCCCTCGAAAAGAAGGTGTATTCGCGAGCAGTGATATACACGCGAGTCGGCTGACACATCGCGATCTCTCGAGCGTGACGAGGACCGTCGTCGCACGTCGTGTCGCAAGCGCGCGAGGGAGAAGGAAAGAGCGAATAGAGCGACGGTGGCGCGGGGTGGAAAACTGCCGGACGCGGGTGGATAATACCGAAAGAGACAAGGGACACTGACGTGCGCGGGCGGTGTTATATCGGAACGCGCGGGCGCGCGCGTTCATCGCGAACACAGCTTACATAGCGTCGGATCGGGCGATAAATAACGACGCAATATTCTTATCTCGTAATCATTCGTAATCGCGCGCGACGTTCATTCAAGAATGCGTTAATTACGCGCGGCCGGCAGTTAAACGTGCGTGTCGGTACTTGCGTGTGACGTGCGACGAGCTACATCCTCGCGTGGTGCTCACGAGAGAAAGAATAAGAGAGAGAGAGAGAAGAGCATACAACGCTGAGCTGAGTTACAACGGCGGATCGAGATGCTCAAGTTCATCAGAGGGAAGGGCCAACAGCCCACGGCCGAGCGGCAGAAGCTACAAAAGGACCTCTTCGCTTTTCGAAAGGTGAGCGAAAGCGAGCGAGTGAAGGAGAGAGTGAGACAGATACTCGTATTCGCCACCCGGCAAAAAGATTCTTCGCCCACACCCGGTGCGAAACACGCCTGAACACGCCGCGAATGGGCGCAGAAATAAACGTCGAGCCTCGAGGGCGATGTTGCCAGACCAATCTGATCAAAATGATTCGATTCGACTCATTCGACTTGGTCGTCCGAGAGAGACTTCGAATGAATCACTTGGTAGGATTTTCGTGCCTTCTTAGAAAAGCAAACATTGTTTAGAAATCCTAGCGGACAGCTCGGAAAACACGTGCGCCTGTCCGAAATGCATGTTGCGTGTTAGAAAACTCATTTTCAATTCAATTCCGAATTAACGAAACTTTCTGTCCTTTCAATACTTTTGTTGACGAGTTTCAAACCTTAAGACGCTACATGTGTGAGAACCTTGTTTCTTCATGATAAATCAAAAATATCTGTCAGTCGAAATATAAATAATTCTTTGGTATTTCTTTCCAGTTCTGTAACTCAGAAATAGTTACTCGAAGTGATTTTTATATCCCAGCGAAAAAATGAAGCTTAGTTCTTTATTAATCGAAAAAATCCATGTTTATTCTTTTTATTTCTTGCATTAAAAAAATATTAAATTTACATAAATAATCTCAACTACTTAATAATTTACAATAATTTATAGAGCAATCAATATGTAATTAATAACGACTTTTATGTAAAAAACATTGTGATTGTTTACAACAAAAAATTAAGTTACAACGTTTGCAAAAGAATTAAATGACTATTATCCAATTTAAGTTCCTTTCTCAAACTGTCTCTAAACGGTAATCAATTTATAATTTTTACACACGTGTATTCTTGACTTGCGAGCACCTTACATTTTCTTACAGAAACATGTTATTGAATTTTACTTAAAAGTTAAATTCAATAACAATAACTTTCATGAAGGTTAAGTCAACGTTAAACAAAGCGTACTCACAGAATTGTTGAAATTAAATATCCATTATTTTAGAATAAAATAAAATAAATGGAGTATCATACTGAAGAAAAAATTTATTTTTATCAACATATAGTATCTCTATATGCAAGAATATACATTTTATGAATACAAAAAGGCCGAAAATTCAATTGTACAACACATGATGATGCAGAAGGGATTGTCTCCAGGCAACCATTTTCCTGAAAGGAATTTATCTGAAGTTCTTCAAAGGCACAGACATTGCTAACATTAAAAAGTGTATGCAATAGTTTTCAAAAACACTTAGATTACAAGTTCGGATAGTCATTCATTTTGAAAACATATTGAACCGTGTATATAATCAGACGGTTCTCATCAGATTAATCATCTTTTTATAAGATTTATTTTTACAAATATACATTATTTTTTTAATATTATATGTTAACGACAATAATCATTTCTTTGACGAGTATATTTATTTCATTCGTCTGCTTGTTACAAAAAGAGTAATTTAGTTGCAGCAATTTCTCAATTCTCATCCCTTATGTAAGCGTTTACTTTCCCTACACGGATTTAGAAACACGATTCTAAAAACAATATAGAAGCAGAAAGAATAAGATTACTCCAACAAACTTGAATCAACGTTTATGTCGCGAAAAATTTTACAGTTTCTGACCGGCGGAAACAGCGGTGAATCTCTTTCAGACAGGTTTGAGTGATTCGTTTCGCCGGCTATATCAAGTTACTGTCTGTATGGTATCTTTTTATCGTCTGCCTGTATATTCTCCTCTTTTCCCTGTTCATTGCCTATATACACGCTGCAGCATAGTTTATTTACTTATCTGCGACTGGCATAATTTTCACAATACGAGCACGCAGCTTAAAGAGATGTGCTCGCTGCCACTTTTTGCGATTGATTTATAGAAATACAGAAAGATGTTTCACATTACAATTGCACTGAGAAAAATAGTTTGATTGGATTAAATAGTAATTCTGATGGAAATTGGATAAGAATTTTCTGGTTAAATCTATTAGAATTCTGATTGAGATAACTAAAATTCTGATTGATATAATTATTCTGGTAAAAATAAAAATTCTAGTAGATTTTCATCAGAAATATTATATCAACCAAAATTTCGCTTATCTCAACTAGAATTTCTAATAAATTTTATCAGAAAATTCTGATTCGTTCATTTTCAACCAGAAATTTTTTTTAGTGTGTACAAGTTAAAAAAGCAAAATGTAAATTGAAATAAAAAATATCCTATAAGTAAGTAAAAAATATTCAATTCGAGAAATAGTTATTTATTCACAAAGTTGAAAATTGAATACATTTTTTCTCGGCGTAGAATATGTTGAAAAAAAAATCAGTTTCGTGAAATTTGATTCAATTTTCTTTCAAATATAAGAAAAGCAATCTACATTTGTTTATATTGTGTTATTTTAATTGAGTCTAAAATTAAAAATTTAATTGTATAACTAAAAGGATTTAGATATTTCAAATGTGAAGATACATAATATTCTATATTTGTTTACATTTTTCAAGGCTTTGCGAAAAATTGTTTGTTTTCATTCGTCTGACATTTCCACTAAAATTGACTCTGAATTTTATGGAGAATGGAATTAGAAGTAAATTTCCCATTAATTTCCCATTAATTCCGAGATATTCCGAGATTTCGTATCGACAATACGATTTGCTTAAAATACTGATTTATTGTGCCGCATAATAAGGTTATTTCGCGTCAGTATTATTACGTCTATCTTACATTGCTTGAAAAGAACCGTTGTCGACAAATTACTGATTGAAATCTGGCATTAGCAAAACGCGCTAATTTCCGATAAGTAGGATACACGGTGCATTTTTTTGCTTATTGTTTTTTAATTTTTTTTTATATCGTAAAATCTTTCTACAAATATATTGTAGGGTTTTCATTTACTGATTAACTTATGGTTACAATTAACCTGATGATAATATAAAAACTGTATTTTTCTATCTGTAATTAATCACGAAACTGATTTGTAGTGAATAACTTTTAAAATCACTATAAACCATTAGTTTAAATTAACTATAGCTAGAAAAACAATTTTTTACATTATCATTAAGTCAAGTTTAAAGCCTGAGACATAATTGAAAAAGACAGGCAATGAAGTTTATTATTTCCTGTTCTTACTATGCTTTTCAATTATATCTCTAACTATACACACACATATCTTCTCAATAGTCGAAAATATTAGGTGTGGAAAAAAGTTCATGGCGTTTTTCCCGTTAGATGGCATTAAAAAAACGCGACGAACTTTTTCCCACATCTAATATATCTTGTATCATCTCTCATCGATTTTCTCATCAAGGCAGATGTTGAAAATTTCGTGTTGTACGAGATATATTTGAATGTCGTTACTTCGTTAATGTCTTAAACATTTAATCATGTGCGAAAGTATTTGCGCTCGCTCAAACGTTATATTAGCTCGTTAATTCGCGTTATTTATTCATGAACACATTGCACGATTTCATTCGACTGCAGTATTTTGTTGCATCGATCGTAAACAGTCGCATATTCAGGGACTACGCTTCAAAGCCGATAGCATATTATCTGATGCATCAACGTGTTTGCGAACTGAACTTACAAAACGCCGCATGAATTTCCATAGTAAGAATGCGAACTTGAAAGGCATCAATGAAGGAATGTCATAACAATTATTTTAAGCAGTAAAATAACTTTGTAGTACATTTGTCTCTTAACTTTGCTACCGAAATACGAATATGAAAGACTTCTTGTAGCTACGTATGTGAAGAATCTTAATATTTGTATTTCGTACGTATTCAATATTTGATCGATTTTGATAACGATTTTGATAATTTTGGACAATACCTCTATTTCAATAACGAATGTATTTTATCTTGATTACAAATAACCGTGTCTATTATTATCTTTTTTTCTTTAAATATATTCTTTAAATATATTCTAATTTTATTGATGTAAAAATTTTCATTTATTGTTAGATATTAAAGATGCAATAGTTGATTGATCTAATTTAATTTTCATTGACAAAATTTATATAAAAATTGGAAAGGAAGTTCTTTTTTTTTTTGTTTTCAAGGAGTATTAGGGTAGCCTTCTCATACTTGCGTATTATATTTATTATACAAGTAATATATTTTCTATCTAGCAAGAGTGATATTCAGTTGTGCAATTTAGAACTGATCCTAAAAGTCATTTTAAATATATTTTGTTATATAAAAATATTACGAACAATGTCTTGCGTCATTACGATAAAACTAATTACAAAATTACAATTTGTTTACAAAGTGGAAATTAAACATCTTTTAGATGTTATAGTTTTTTCAATTTTAATTAAATTAGAATAAAATTAAAATTCTAAAGTCTTGTAATTGCCAGAATCTTGTAATGACAGAATCAATCTCTGAATTGAGAACGATTTCCACGAAATCGTTAACATCGCAAAAGTTAGTTTCATAAAAAAATGTAGAATTGTTTAATAAGAGGATTAGTAAAAAGTTGAGCTGGTCTCCGAGGAATTTGCTTCTTTACTTATTGTTAGCATGCATACTTGTGGATAAGATACAGAAGCGACGAAGGAATGATGATTATTCAACAAGTTATTAGTTAATGATGAAACAAATGACATTCGGCTGACAATAACCATTCAAGTGTTACAAAGTCGCGCGATCTTTGTTGAATGCGGCATTGTATTTTTCACTATGCTCTATTAAACGTACGATCAAACAATTGTTTGAAAAGACGAACATGTACAAGGTGCATGCAAGCGAGGCCCTCACAGCAGATAATTTCCTGCTGTTGGGTCTGTGCAATCTGCAGGAAACGTCAAAACCTCTTATCAGTCCCGCAAGTGACTGGGAATAGCTTTTTCGAATGAATTACGCGGAAATCAACAAGTCAATATTGCACCTGTGTTGCAAAACATGTCATCGTTATTGCATTAAAAATTCCGAAGTACTTTAAATTTAATCATTACGTAGAAAGGAAGTTATATTGAGATTTAACTGTAGATAAACGCAATATTTATCGATTTATAAAAATATGAAAATCATTTTTTTTATCATTATACAATGTATAATCTTATGATTATAAACGAAACATAAATTAGCGAAAATTTACTTAAATTACAATTTCGAAGAAATGATTTAAGTCATTTATAAATAAAATTTGCAGAAAATATAATAGCAATTTTGATTCTAAATTATTGTTCGCCAAAACTACTTAAATGATAAGCAGCAATTTCTAATAGATACGAGCGAAAGAGAATTGTTAATGTTTTTCACTAAGAATATTCCTAACATATATTCATTTGCTCGATGTGATGACGCTGTGACGTCGTATGCATTATCATGAAACCCTATAGCGATTTAATTCCCCGCGCTATGAATTCTTGAAGAAGTTCCGCGAAATGCATGGAGAAAAAAATTGTCAAATCTGTAAAATTAGCACATTCTCTTAATATAAAAAAAATAATGACAGTTCCAGTAGCACTTTTCATAATTTTACAATTTCTTACACAAATAAAAGAGTTTCCCATTTTTTATACTAAAAAAAATTAGTACATCATATTTTCATTTTTTTTTTAATATAAAAAATGCGAAACTTTTTTATTTTTATATAGAACTATAGAACTATGAAAAATGTTACTGGATCTGTCCAAAAATTATTTTTTTACATTAAAAGAATAACGTGCTAATCGCTAATAGATCTACGTAAAGTGAAAATAGTTTGAAAAATGTTTCGTGGTAATTTCCTAGTCTTGCATTCTTTAATTCGATAATCAAAATTTAATTTATCAAAATGTGATCTTCTTGAATTCATTATACACTATTCTGTAAATGAGATATTTATTAACTCTTTTGAGAAAAAAATCTCTCTTTTATTGGTTATTAATGTTTTTTTTTTTAAGATTTTGCAATGTCTTTTTATGCAGAAACGTTGATTTGTTGATTTTTCTATCGAAAAATTTTCATTTGAATTCTATCGAAAAATTGTTCTATATTACGAAATTAATTTAAAATTTTCGAAATTAATTTTTATATTTGGATATTAAAATACTCTATAAATATAGTTTCTTCTACTAATATATATTTTTTATTATTACGATTACGAAAGAAACAGTTCAAGATATTGTTAATATTATTTAATAAGTTAATGTGACATGATTCTTAGAATACTCGGTGTATCTTACCTAACTCTTAATTCTTTAATAGCTTGATGACGAACGAAAAACTCCAACAGCATACAGATAGCGAATGATCATATCGGCATTACGTGCAAATAAAATATGATAAGATCCCGAAGACCTTCCCTTTTTTCGTATTTACTTGGGTGCGTAACTGCATCATTGAATCGATGTTATATGTCATATGATAACTTTATCGGAAAAATCAATCCTCAAACACGTAATTTTTCTGATTTGAGTTAAGTAAATATAATATACCTATATATATTTTTTTTAGTTGAAATATGATGGAAAGGATTAGAATTCTTTATTGTTAAAACTTGATATAAACAAATTTTCAATAGATATTTGAATTTTCAGTGTCGTCATGAACCAAGTACAGTTCAATTACCTTGATATTTGTTTGGACGATTTTTTTCTCCTCGGTATGTAAATGATTCGAACAGTTCGAAAATAGCAACATGCAAATAGTGTCCATTCATCGGTGTTCGTTGGCGTTATTTGAGAAGACAGAAAGAAGGGAGAAACCAGCATAAAAGGTATAGATGAAAAAAGAAATCTTATTCTATATCGAAGAAAGGAAGTTCGCCAATTTGCGTTTCTCACGCGGATCATGAACTTGCTTAGCTTCATTCGACGTAAATAACTCATCAATATTTCGCAAACCAGTGTAAAATTTTTATATTTTTACTTACGAAATCGCAAAAGGTCGACTTTTTATTCTTTAGACATTAAAAAGCTAAGAGATAAATAATAGTAAAGTCGTAAAAATTTGAGTTTTTGCTATATTTTAGGAAAGCAATATTAGATTACTAAACTAATATTAAATAAATATTAAAGCATTATTATAATAAATTACTTGCGATAACTTCTTTAAATTGCTACTAAGTCTATCATGAGACAAAAGAAATTTAATGCATTTTTCTCAAAATCGAATTTTCCTTACTAATTCTTCGTTTGATACTCGCGAGTTTCATTACGAATTTAACTGAAAAGAAGCTAAGAGGGACCGCGTTTCTTTGTTGCACAGAATACCAGTACAATGTTTCGCTTTAACTCTCTTTAGGATATATCTTTCGTAAAGATCGTGTTTAGTACAACTTGCAGGTAGTGACACCTTTTCTCATGGAAATGGTTCTGGAGCCAAGGTCCAAGACCACCGGGTTTTTCTAATCGCAATTCAAGTCGATGTATGGACGGATCAGGAATGAAATTTTCAAAAGAATTCTTACCAAGATTTATCGAGAATATTATATAGTTTCAAGTAGAGAAATCTTTTCTTACCGTTTATTTATTGAATGAATTGCAAATTTTAGTTTAAGAAAATTTGCGATGACGACAACAGTTTTTTATCGCAATCTCAGTTTGAATAAAACTGTTGTCTCAAAGATGTGAATAACATTGCTTTTGCGGAATTTATACATTCTAATAAATTTTCATTAAAATCCTGATTTGTCTGTACTTTTTTTGTGATGAATATGCTACATTACGAAAATTATCACGAAAATTTCTACGACAATTCCAAGTAAAATAAATTCAAATATCAATGTGTTTTTACCTTAATATTAAGTTAGTTTTATATTTTATTATTTTTTACAAGATATCTTCTTTGTATTGTGATTTTTTCGCTTAAAAAATTGTAAACATTTTATTATAATTTCTCTACAAGTAATATTAAATATTTTTAGTAAGAGTAGTAGTATCAAGCTCCAAGGAATAAATCGAAAGATATGAAAAAACAACTAAATCAATGTGAGTCAACACAAGATCTTCGTGTGATTAAATTCATATTTAAAATTCAGTTACAGAACATTTCGATCCCATGAATTGGATTCTCTTCAGTGTACATCAAATGCAATAGTAGTGGGTTGATATAAATAGTTAAAACCAGGACATCGTTATATTATGTTGCTCAATATAAATTCATAAAAAACAAAATCTGTGACATCTCATTGTATACTCAAATTTTATATTTAAAACGTTTATCTAAAATTATGTCAGTTTGTAAAATGAAATTAATCCGAAATATTTGAAACAAATATAGATGTATGTAGACTTACATTGAACTTCATTTAATGTGATGCACCATTGTACAAAAAATTCTTATAGTACAAAAAAATTATTATATGATGTGAACTAGTGAAAGAGTGAGATTAAATATTATCTTATTGGTTTTGGATAAAGATCTTGAGACAATAAAATTTACATTTAAATGACTAACATAATTTATTAATTGCACTTTACACAACCAATTCATAGAAAGTCTTATCTTCGTTCGTAACCATTAATGCTTAATATGTTGCTTTAAAACACAATTTTTTCCATTCAAAGAGAATCTCTCTGCATCATTATTTATTCGCACTAATTAATTATACAAAATAAAATCATTATGCGTTGAAAGATCAAGAATCATCTCGGATAAGGAAAAATTGCTCTTCCGATTCTCAACTTTATTTCAAGAATCATTTTGTATATCCGTACATTTAGATTTGAGAAAGAACGTATGCAGATTTTAGGTTTCTAGGACGTTTCTTACGTATTCCGCGATTCTCGCGAGTGTTATAATTGGCCGTGGGAAGAGACGGAAATATATAAGCGTGGTCCACGCGAAGTTTATCGACAACAATATTTCATCACTCGAGCGAGTCTTTATTAGTCGCTGGCTGATTTTCGAAGGTACATTTACCGCAACCAGAACGTATGTCTCCTCATATGCTGACGTATACACGCGGGTAGGTATGAACGAGTGTAGGTATGATAAGCCACGTTCGATTAACGGGTATTGTCAAAATCTGACTCATCACGAGACTCGCGTCAACTCACACCTCACTAACTCATCGCAACTTTCATCCAATTATAATTAATAGTCGTGTCAAGACTTCAGTGCCATTCTTAATTATGCCTTAAAGATGCTGAATGATCAAAAATTGAGATGAATGTAATTCAAAGCGTTATTCGCATTCTTAAAATTTGGAAAGAAAGTAAAAAAATTATTCTGAAGTAATAACATGAAAAACTATAATATAATAATGAACATTAATTAGAAAATCATATCAAATATGGAAATGATTTAAAATTAATGCGACTAATACACGGAACAGTTTTTTTTCTTTGAATTACTCTGTTTCGTAATAATTTATCCTATCCTGTTTTATCATGATATTCATATTCGATATGCAAAACTGTTAGGATTATA
>NW_017259225.1:958119-970990 GCF_001594045.1 Atta colombica | reverse complement strand
ACAATCATCTTTTATATTTTCGTAATAGCTTAAATTAATTGTATTTTAATATTCTTGTAACAATTACTATATTTAGAAATTTAATTTACTATATTTAGAAATAGAATTATTATATTTACATTGTTTTATATTTATCACAAAATTTCTTTAGATGAATATGATGAAAACTTTTCGTATAATGTGTGTGAAATTATGCTGACTTCAAATTTACTTTGTTCTCAAATGATAAATGCAATAAGCAATACGAAAGACACTTAGAAACATAATTCTGTTTATGACATTAGGAAATTGATCGAAATCAGCGTTACTAATAGATCTTATTCGTTGCAGACGGTGCAGCATGGTTTCCCGAACAAGCCAACCGCTCTCGCCTGGGATCCGAGTCTGCGGCTGATGATCATTGGCACGGCATCCGGCGCCATCAAGGTGTATCCTTTTGCTTTTCTTACCTCCTCGCCTCCTCGCTTTCTTCCCGTTTGGTATTTATAATCTGGTCTCGAGGCGCAACCGCCAGGACTCAATGACGCGCGTATCGATCTATTAATCCTCTGAGAGGATGCGTTCCTTGGAAAAAGAACAAGTACAAGTTCGAATAGCCTAAATTATTTATTGTAAATTAACATTTATTACATTATCATTAAAGAGATTTTTATAAAACGCTTAATACTTTAGTATCACTTGATTTTATTTAAACGAACGCTTTGAATCTTTAGTCACAATTCACCAAACATAAAATAAATATTCTTTATAAAATGGAAAGCTATTACTGTCATAAATATCAGGTCGGTTGTAAATATTTGTTATGACTTTTTTATTGCACAATAGGAAAATCTGTTTCGTGGTGCCGCGAGCGATTGCTTAACAAAGACTTCATAAATCACTTGCGGTATGTTTTATAAACTTGCACTGTGCTTGGAGCAGGGCATTATTGAAGAAATATTAAATCACATTTAGAATTCACGATGGTGTTCGCGTGTAATAATCTCGCATTATATGAATGCATTTATTTCTAATTGAAGAATTCAATGCAGCGGTCTTTCTAACTTACTTTCTTTAACGGCTTCGGGAAAATCGATCTAAGCTTACATTTCTCAATTCTAATTTTACAATTTCTTCGAGAATCGACTAGACAACTATCTGTCGCACTAAAATTCATCGATTAAGAGAAACACAACCGTTTTGCATAATAATTAAGAGATATCGATTGTTCAAAATGCACATGCAGCATTCGTTCGATCGAAACGTTTGACTTCGAAAGACTGCTGACTAATTTTATTACGTGTTTATTTGCGAGGATATGATATTTCGTAACCATTTAAGAAGGTCACTAACTGTCGGCCAGTGAAAGATTGAAGTTTTCAGCAATTTATAATATTAAGGTCAGCGTGAATTTGATTCTGTAACACTTTGTTAATCTTGATTCTCGACCTTGTTAACGCTTATTTAATTTACGTATATGCAGAAATTATCTCAACAACAAACTTATATCAGTTAGGAATCGCGTCTATTGTAACAGTTTGAGATCATCGCTAATTTAAAATTTTTCAAAATAACATCTGTAAATAGAAATGGAACAAACATTTGTATTGTTTATCTAGATTCTAGATTTTTTTACATCAAATGATAAATTTAAATTGTTTTTTTCTAAAGATACGCAATTTTTGTTTTTATATAAAGATAGAAAGACGCAATTTAAATCGTAATTTGACATGAATAGTCTCGCTAAATTTAGATCTGTTTATTTTTATTTATCACAATTTCTACATCGGAAAATTTTATGTTTTAAAAGAAAACTATATTTATAATAATTTATAAACAATTTAAGCTTTATTTTTTACGATAGCCTTTTTGTCGACAATACATTATATGTTATAAATTTATACGCTATATTATAAGTTTATACTTATATTTTAGAATATTTTCTAAAAATGTATGCAATATTGGAACAGTATGTACACAATCGAAAGTTGATTACAATTTAATGTAACAAGATAAAAAAAGCTACGTAAAGAAAACTATATGTGATCCGAGAATTATCCTGTCGATTCGCGGAAAATTACGCGCTTTTAACTTCATAGATGTTATTAAACGGGATGTTAGATCGTAGTGAAATAATCAACACGTCAGCGAATCTGCAATTTAATGCTAGTTTAATACCGTAACCACACACACATCGTCGGCAGATGCTTTCAAGGACTACGTAATCACCAGATAATCGTTATTATTTCGCAATAGATATACGTATAGACGATTATCTGTGCGACACACCTAGTCTTCGCTTCAGTGAAACCATCGGCCGAGTGTACTAGTTTTCCAAGCGCTGGTTCAACTATATTTGAACTTAATCACAAACCTCTTGAACTCTTCCCGTAACTTGAAGCAGCTCAAACGACGATACTTTATCTAGTTTCCGTTTTTAGATTCAACAACTTTCTATAAACCGATAGATACATGTCGTTATAATGTCGTTATAATCGAATAGATCTTTAAAAAATGGATATTGAAATTATTTTAGTTAGAAAAAGCAAATTGTGTTTGTAAATTACTATTGCGATCGCAGAAAATACTAATAGAAAATAAAAAATAGGTTGATATCTTATGTCGAATGTACCGCGCTCAATTTTTAAGTTGAATAAAAAATCTTTATTTTATATATATATAATAAATATGTACAAAGATTAGAATTTAAAAAATGATTTGATACACATTTTATTGAATCGTGCAGATTTATTGTCTCTATTTAAATTTTCTATATTTTTAAAAATATTTCATCTCCAAAATAAATGGATGGTTACGCAAATCTGTTATTTTGTCAATAAAGATATATTTAACCGATCTTATTTAAAAATTAGAGAAAATTTATATAAATTTAATCTTTTTGACTTTAATATATGTACATTAATTTCTTTAAGCTTTTAAAGAGATTCGTATTATTATCGAATCTTCTATGATCTTTAAGTGGATAAAAAAATAAAAAAATAAAATTCAGGTTAATCTCCTTCAGAATTATCAAAAGTAATTTGCGATTGCGCAACTGTCCATTATAGCTTAATGGTATAATTATTTGGCATCGTTCTTCGCGGAATTTACTATAGAATTTGCAAAGTATGCGCTTATATATGTATTCAACAGCTGTTTCTTCAAATGATGATCCTCGCTGTCAACATGTTAAATCGATCATTTGCAAATCCGAGTTCCGAGAGTCTATTCTCTCGGGCGCATGAGGCATGTTCCTGTGTCAGTGTGTCACATATTTATACAATATTATATAACCCCTTCTTTTGTGGAATTCCTTGACTCAAACATCAGTTTTGGAAGGCCAGGCGTAGAGTTCTATGGACAACATTCCGTTGAAAGCGGTGAGAATGCCGTCACGAAGATCGTCGCGCTGCCCAATGAGGTAAGATTTGATGCATTAATTATGATTGTATTTACATTAAATAAAGTAACTAATTTTCAAAATCGATTTCTTATCGCATTATTCTATTTTTTGTACATTAAGAATTAAACAATTTATTGATGTTGACTGAAAAATTTAAATTTTTCAAATTTGTGTAAGATATAAGAATTTTATTGAAAACTTTACTGATTAATTTTCATTGCATTTTTTTTTGATAGTTTATATGATTATGTTATATATCATATATCGTGTACTTTTCTTATATATTTATATTTTTAAATTATTCTTTCCGCGATTTATGTAGAAAAGTGCTAACTTGCGATAGTTCTGTTAAAATTGCACGCATCGTACCGACAGTAATGCGACACCGTGTTCCGCTTATATGATTGCCAGTGGGTTGCATAATCCCGTGCGACACCGTACAATGTGCTCACGCACGCGTGTACTGATAAATAATACGGGTGCAACGACATCACGGTGCGTCGCAATTAATGTGAAATGCAATTAAAACCACAACGTAAAATGTGGGAAAAAGACTTTCTTTGCACTTTCGAATGGTCATTTATCCATTAATCAGCAGACATGTGTCTTGCAATGTTTAGCAAATGTAGTGATGATGTTAGTGAAATTATCTTAATACGTCTCTAATCGAACATTTTTAAAGATGTTTAAAAAACTTGTTATGATAATTAAAAATAATGATACCTACATTGAAATATTTCATATGGAGCTATAATTTTGCACAATTTGTCTCGAGTTGATAATTTACTTGCAATATACTATAATTTTTTATAATATTCGAAGTAGTGTATTAATAATTAAATCGCATTTTTAGTTTTTACAATCGCACAACGGCATAAGCACAGACGTTCGTTATCACGATAAGCGTTTCCAAGTAAATTTTGAAGCCGATAAGATAGCAGCTGTGATACTGATCTAAAATATTACTTTTTATTTAATTTTAAATTTGATTTTTTATTTATTTTAACCTTTTTTCATAACTAACTGTTTTTGAATACAATAACTAAAAATTTTTGTGCTAAATAGAAGAGATGCTTATAAAAGAAACAAATAATCTCAAGTTGTGATGATTTATTAATTTTTAGAAAAAATATAATGAAAAAATATTTTTAGAAAAATATGAAAAATATGAAAAAATATACAAAAATATACATAAATTGCAATATCATAAGATCAAATAAAATACACAATTTAATTAAAATATTTGATTAATGCATTTTTTAAATTAAATTTTGATTGAATAGACAGGTATTTATTGTAAAAAATTGAAAAAGAATATTTTAGTATCTGAATTTAATTATTATACATATTTTAAATCAAAGTCTTCATTTTTCACAGACTTTTCGATATTTTAGTATTTAATCTATTAAATGCTTGGCGAGAAAGGTAAATTATGTTTACTATTTACTTAATGATGAAGAACAATTCATTCTTCTAACTACGAAATGTCTACGGATTTTATTTCCTTTTTCCAAAGAATTTTTTGATAATTATAAACAAACCTGAAAACAAAGTCTAGATAAATTTCTTTGATGTTGCATTTGATGTGCATTGTCGCTTTGTGTATTGCGCGCAACAGTTGCAAAATAGAAAAGGTACGAGAGTTGTTGAGAAGTTGTGAGAAATCATGAAATTATGCGAGTATTTTCTCCGTGTAATAATAGAGATAGGAGAGGGGCCAGTAGCCGCTGTTGATCTTATTGCGAGGCATTTTATTACTTCCGCCATATCAGAAACACACGTTGGCTTTCGAAGATAAAAATTGTTGTTAAAACTTTCTGTCGAATAAAATGTTAAATAAAATATTTAAAAATATGTATGAAAAAAATAGTAATAGTAGAAAGGAACATCTCTTAAAAAAAATGTTCGTAGGAGTTAAATGAAAAATACTTCTAAGAATGCTTTGTCCTATGAAATATATAATAATACTTTATTCCGATTAACATTCTATGATCAGTTTTTTGTACTTTGCAGGGTCGCGTGGTGTCCTTGTGTGACGACAATTCATTACATTTATGGGAGATTAACAGAAGTTCTGTGGTGGAAACGAAGACATTGTCGTTGGAAGGAAAATTGAAAAAGATTTCCGCAATGTGTCTCGAATCTAGTGGGGAACATCTCTTGTTAGGAACGGAAGGAGGCAACATCTATTTGCTGAACTTGAAAACTTTCGTTACCCCGGAGAATATTATCTATCAAGATGTTGTGATGCAAAAGTAAATAATTAGATTAAATTATTTATCATAATCTAATTAAATTTTTATCTTCTATATTTTGATATAAATGCTAACAAAATTATGGAAGTTATTTCGTCGTTTATCATCAATCTTATAAAGAAGATTTTATTGTCGCAATTTTATAGGATAAATCAAAATTTGATCAATCTGATTCTCTCTAAAACAGTCGAAGTATCTTTGAAAAAAGCATTATATTTAAAAGAATGTAATAACTTTAAAAATTACTAAATTAAAAACTTTCTAAATTAAAAATTATTTAAGACCAGAAAAAAAGAGTTACTCTGTGTAAGATCATTAAATTGTTTTTGTGTTGCTTAGCGTTCCAGAAGACTACAAGAAAAATCCAGGAGCGGTCGAAGCCATAGCTGAACAGCCAGGACACCCAGATAACATCCTGATCGGCTATAATCGAGGTTTGATGGTATTGTGGAACAAAGCTACTCCAGGAGCTCAGCAGGTAAGCCTTTATATTCATTATATCTGTACGTATACACAAATACACTTTGGCAAATGCAATAGTCATGCTGTAACGCTTACATGTTTTTCGCAAAACAACACACAGTGTGGGTCAGTATTTAATCTTGCTAGTCCATTCATTTCTGATACATATTTATACAATTGAGTTTAAATTAATTATTATTACATTTTTAATGTGATTATCATTAGATAAAAATTTGTCTTTATCTTATTTAAAGTGAATGTGTGGAGAATTGATGAATTCATGAAATTAAAAAATGTTAGATGTGAATATTATTAGACTAAAAACTGTACTTTTTTATATTTTCTTATAGAGATTCTTATATTAATATCTGTATAATATTAATATCTGAAGAGGTATTTATTTATTCTGAAAGTTCTACTCTCTTTTAAAGAATAAATTGAAAATATAATTAGTTTTAATTTAATAACTTTTGTGGCTATTTAAGAAATGATAATTGATTAAAATGGAATCGAATGGAACAGCAGGATTAAGAATGAATTGTGAGATGGTATCGCTCGTTCTGATTGTCGTTTGTGTCTTTGGTGGTCTTTGGTGGAACGTGTACGCGCAGCTGATGGGTTTGTTTTCGCGTGCGCAGACATTCGTCTCCACGCAACAGCTGGAATCGGTCCATTGGATATCCGAGAATCGCTTTGTCTCATCACACAACGACGGTTCCTACGCGTTTTGGAGCCCTGGTAGCGACGCCGTGCCGGAGCCCACGACACTTTACGGGCCGTTTCCGTGTAAAGCCGTCACCAAAATCCTCGTGTATCCTACTGCGGAGTAAGTAACTTTGAGATCAGACATGTAAAATGTCTCCCTTTCTCATTTCTTCATGAATTCAATTGAACTTTTCCATAGACATGGCGAGCTTGTATTGTTCTCCGGTGGTATGCAACGCGCCAGTTATGGAGACAGACATACAATTACTGTCATGACCAAGGAGAAACATTTAGTTTTTGATTTTACGTCTAAAATTATCGACTTTTTCACCGTCTTCCCTAAAGAAGAGGAAGAGAACAACGAGAACCTTATCGGTCCGGAAGCGCTTATAGTATTGGCTGAGGAAGAATTAGTAGCTATAGATTTGACCAATCCCGAATGGAAAATGATGGCTTTGCCCTATTTAGTATCTCTCCATGCGAGTTCGGTGAGTATATTGAAATAAAAGTAACAAAATTATAATAGATTCGTAGTACAAACTCTTTCATATTATAGGTGACTTGTTCCCAACATGTGCCTAATGTACCTGAAGAACTTTGGGAAGCGATCGTAGCAGCCGGTAAAGCGCAGACCGAGCATCTTTATTCAGACAAGTCGTGGCCCATCGACGGTGGCATAATCCTCTGCCAAAAGCCAGCGAATCCTGACAAACCTAGAAATAAGGACCTGCTACTTACTGGACATGAGGACGGCACTGTCAGATTCTGGAATGCGTCCGACGTTGCTCTGACCCCTCTATACAAGTACAATTCATCGATCCTGTTTACTGGCGAGCATTTGGACGTTCTCGAGCAACCTCCAGAGGACGACGAGGATGAGTGGCCGCCATTCAAGAAAGTGGGAATCTTTGATCCATACTCTGATGATCCGCGACTCGCTGTGAAAAAGGTTCTCCTCTGTCCGTTGTCCTCGACGTTAGTGGTCGCCGGTACAGCTGGACACATTATCACTGCTACCATCTCCTCGGAACCGACCAATAAGGAGATAAAAGCTGTAATAATGAATATTGTCAACGATCGCGACGGATTTGTGTGGAAGGGTCACGATCATCTGCCGCCGAGAACGACGAATATATCATTCGCGGTTGGATTTCAACCACAAAGTCTTCTACAGTTGTACCCACCGGCCGCCGTTACGGCGTTAGCGTTACATAGCGAATGGGGATTACTTGCCGCTGGAACAGCGCACGGACTTGCGGTCTTTGATTACACCAGATCGAAAGCTGTCAGTGTCAAATGCACGCTTAATCCAAATGGTATGTGAATCTGCAGTAAAAAGATAACTTTTTTCAGCGATGCAACTTTAGATTGTTGGGAAATAGTTCTACTTTAAATTATAATAACTTTTTTTATGTAGTTCTAAATTGAGATAAATTTCTCCTTCTTTCTCTAGAGAGTGAAAGAAAAATATTTACGTTAATACCCAAAACAGAAATTTCTATGTAAAATTTGTTTTATATCAATATCTTGAATAAATATAAGTGTTTTAACGTTTTACAGATCTTTCCGGTGCAGGTGATACTCCTATCTCGCGACGTAAGTCTTTCAAAAAATCTCTTAGAGAATCTTTCAGGAGATTGAGAAAGGGACGTTCGCAACGTCGAGCAAATGCTAATAGTCCTACACGAAATCCTGTACCGGAGAAAAAGAAAGACAGGTGAGTTTAAATTAAAATATTAATAATTAGAATATTAATAATTAGATTAAATTACGAAGAAAAAACCATTTGTAATTATTAAACTATAATCACAGCGTTGCTTCTTCACCAAGTGGCGATCCATCACCAACGGAATTAAAACCGGTGGAGAGACAAGTGGAAGCGAGACCAGTTGACGATGCACTAGGCTCTATGGTTCGGTGTTTGTACTTTGCCAGAAGTTACATTATTAGCCGTTAGTATCTTTTTGTAAATATGTATAATATCAGCGACAAATCACAAAAATGATTTAAAATATTTGTAGTACAAAATACAACACCCACACTTTGGGCGGGCACCAACAACGGCACAGTTTACGTCTTCACGTTAGCTATACCAGCCGGTGTGAGGAGAACGGAAGAAGACATCAACTGTACACTGGGCAAAGAAATACAATTGAAGCATCGTGCACCCGTAATTGCGATCACGATTCTCGATGGATCTAGCGTGCCGTTGCCGGAACCCTATGAAGCTGAAAAGGGTGTAACGGCTGGACCTGATATGACTTCCACGCACAGAGTCGTAATTGCTAGCGAGGAACAGTTCAAGATTTTTAATCTTCCGTCCTTGAAGCCATATTGCAAGTACAAATTGACTGCTCACGAAGGATCCAGAGTACGAAAAACAGGATTTGCCAAGTTCTGGTGTTACGTCGAACCAGCAGGAACTCACGAGGAAACTTGCTTGCTTTGCCTAACGAATCTTGGTGATTGTCTGGTACTGAGTATACCGGAATTGAGAAGACAGTTGAATGCTGCTGCAATCAAAAGAGAGGACATTAAGTTAGTTTTGTTTTTTATATCTCGTCTTAAACGTCATATATTTGAGAATTAACGTACATCTTTTGTCTCTTAGTGGTATTTCTTCCTTGATATTTACAAAAGCTGGAGAAGCGCTATATCTTCACTCGAGTTCGGAACTCCAACGAATTTCTCTGTCGACCGCGAAGATGACAAAGGCGCATTGCGCGCTTAATTTACCACCGCATGCCAGATCGTTCACGGTAAATACTAACGAAGTTACGCAAGAACAAGGTGTTGTCGAAGGTGCACCTGAAACCGAAGGGGAGACGCAAGAAAGTCAACCAGCAACGGCGGCAAACAGAATTATTACGGAAAATGGCGTAGTAAGTGCCAGTGAGTATTAGAAATCCATATATTTTGGATTGGCGAATCTCAAGCAGTGGTCAGATTTAATTACAACTTTCGGCCCAATTTTTAGCTGCTTCTGAAGCAAAGTGTCGAAAAGTCTTAATTACTACTCATTCGATAAACTCATTAAAATGCGAATGGGGGAAGGAAGGATAGTGCAATGAAATCGGATTGAAAATAGTAACGAAACCCGACCACTGATCTAAAGAGATAGATATATTTTTTTACACATCGTAATAGAATCCATCGGCTTGTGTGTAAACGCGATTGTGTATATGTGTAACCGCTTGGCATATCTTGTATAACCCGCATATACATGTGTGCTTACCCACGTGTTTTGATCCTAATCACAATTACCATTTATGTCAGATCATTATTACTATTTATGTCGATTAACGACATAGTAGGGAATGTTGTTATTTGTAATAGTGCCGTTTAGTGTCGATGTGAACGCATGTCTTTTAGCTGGAGAGGAAGAATCTCCAAAGGAACCGTCGCTGCGACCAGCTACAAGTAGTATAGATGTAAACGGAGAAGACGACCGTCAGGATTTAAGTTCTATCGGAGATATTACGATCGACAGTGTTAAAGATCATTTGCTGTAAGTTCAGTTGACATTATCAAATATTTTTCTAATTTGTTATTTGCTTATGTACAATAAATTTTATTTCAATTGTAAGTTTAGTGAATTGTAATTTTAAATTAATATTACTTCATGTACATAAATGTTTAATTTATAAAACGTATTATTGAACACACTACATGGCTTGATAATTTGTTTCGCCGCTATTTAATTAATACTAGCATTTCGATGTACTTGCCATTTTTTGGCAGTAACAGTCCACTTTTCAGAAACGCGACATCTTCCGAAGATCTCCATAATCGTTTGGCAGGACTTAAGATGGAGGTGACTTCACGAACTTCCGAGATATCTACTCAAAATCAGTCCCTAGTGGTGAAAACAACCACTGTGGTTACACAAACCACGAATAGCACGACCGCTAATGGCGAAGTCGAGACGAGTCAAGCGAACGAAACGCAACACGTAAACAGTGAGTGAAATCGCAATCGATCTAGATCTCTAAAGTGATTATTATTCTATTTAGATCTGATCATCGGACTGCCAGATTGACAATTTCAAAGAGATTAATCTTTAAGTATTTTTTGTAATATAGCTTCTTACATACGGTTTAATGCATGAGAGATTTTTTTTATATCAACGTATTTTATCTTTTATATCAACTCATTTTTCAGGATCACTAATTGACAGACTCGACGTATTACAATTCACACTTCAGGTAGCACATGATGGTTCATATATGTTTTTATATATGTTTCTTAAACGTATATCTAAAATGTTATAACCATTTAGGAAACGCACAGAAGACCAACAGTGCTACTTGAAACATTACATACAATTAATCTTTTGTCTTTGTCTTTCAATAATTTTCATTTTATTTCTTCTGCCTTTACTTTATTTGCATTCATTTTTTTTCATTATTTTTTGTTTGTGGCACTTATTGCGTAGGCACTACAGTAGAGCGAGAGATACGCAGCGGTATTGAGACAACAACGACACACGCTACCATCACTCTGCCCCCGAACGTCGAGGTCAGCAAACGGCACTGAATATAAAATTATAATTAATTGGTGTCGGCCGTTACCACGATAATAATCTTATGTTTATGCTTTAGTACCTTGTCGTTCGCCATTAGCCAATTGATCTTTTGCTACTAAGTGCATCAGCTTTTCATTCATTTATTTTTATTAATTAATTCCTCGCTCTTCCCTTCATGCGATATTCATTAACAAACAACAGACAACATTAACATAAATGTAATATAAAGCTTTGAATTACTAACTAGGAAGATTTTACTATTTTCTATTCAAGAAACATCTCTATTGAGCGATAAATAATTGTTTAAATATTCCAGATTAATGCCGCGGATTTGGCCAATTTGGAAGTCACCACGACTACAGTGACTACTACTACAGAAAGATCGAAGGCGCCGTTGGCTAGGCCAGAAGAAGTCGGTTCGTAGGCCTGTTCCATATCGTTTTTCCATGCTGATCATGCATCGATTTCGTGCTCCATTTACAAGAGCCATCAATAATTAGTTACTTTTACTGAATAAACGTGTACACAGCGGCGATATAGATAGGATTTATATATCATAGATTTTTTTAAGAAATTTAGATTTCTATGCAACACAGCGATGATCACTTGCGCCGTGCGAGCGACGAGTGATCAATTTTTAATACGAATTTTACGCATTTTCATTGACATTTATATCATTGTATTCCACTCGAAAGTGTTCCAAATGAATAGCTTTTGGAATTGATGGGAATCAATGATTTTTAACGAAAATAGGCCTAGAAAATATTTTATTTATGATATAAGAAATACAAATCCTCATTAGGCTTTTTTTTTAAATAAAAATTTTTTAATTTTTATTATTGAATGAGAAGATAGTTTTATGAAAGAATATCGTATCAAAAAATAATTTTAGAATAAATTTAAACGATTTTTATCACGAGGATTAACCTATCGTTTTGCATGGCTAATTTTAACTTGTTAATTTAATAATGAACCCTGGTGCATGTTATATAATCAGTATAATCGTAGAATTTTAAAAAGGATTATAGTTTACTGAGAGATAGGGAGAATGATGAAATACATCACAAACCATGAATTGTGGCAGCCTTAAATCTACTGTTATTTTATATTTTTTTAATTATTGAAGACATGCGACACATCCGCAGTATCCGCAGTATTTGAAACGTTTTAAGCGTCTTGTTATAGTTTTTCGCAAAAGTATAGTGCGATAGAGATGCTTTGAACATCAAAAAAATGTAGCTACTTAAGTAGAGTTATATATTTGACGAACAAGCGAGGAGATTAAACATGGCTTTAATCGAAGGGTAAAACCTGGCCATGATGCGAGAACGCGTTGAAAAGTATATTTTTTATCAATGTTGCTTAATCGTTAAGTTTCCTCTCTCTTCGCGTTACCGAAGAGTGTGTCACCGTACGTTCGAGGGATTCCTCGAATATTCGGGAACGCTTAACGTACTACATAATATTGACATAGTTACTTTATTGTTGCATTTATCCGCAGTCTTTTTCTAGAATGAAATAGTCGCATGAATAGTCTTTAAT
>NW_017259225.1:953610-958019 GCF_001594045.1 Atta colombica | reverse complement strand
ATAATATAGCTTTTTTTCACAGCAAATTGATATATTTCGTAGCTTGTCTTTTTGCAGAAGTACCAATTATATTTTATAATTTTGATCTCAAGTAGGATTGTCATGGGAATAATTTATATTCCGGAAACTGCAGTTTTTGTTAATCACACACATGCGTCGATAATTTCTTAAGATGTTGAATAAAAATAAATCCCAAGTGCAACAGACTGATGGAAATATGCCCTTCTTGTCACATTTTTATATAATTGTTTTTTTATCATTTTGCTGATCATTTTTGATCGCATTAATTTGTTTTCCTTATATATAAATAATACACATGATCAAAATTTGAATCTTAACTTTAAATATATGGCAGTAACATTTCATCCTTTTAATAAATTTTAATCTTTATAGGTAAGTTTTTAACGTCCTCTAAAATTTTTTTGCAATTTTATTGACAAATCTATATATATTAATACATTTTAATCTTTGAAGCATAATGTAATGTATTGCCATGTTTCGCACATGTGTGTGTCCCATGCTTGAAAAAAAGTATATCTACGGTATTGAAATGAATTTTAATTTTTAATCACTAAGTGTAAAGTACTATTAACGATACTTCATTTTATCGACGCCGAGCTTGCTGAGATACGCGCATTGTAAATTATTTTTTACTTTGATAAAGTAATGTATAGTGTACACACAGAATAAGAAATTGAAACACTGCCCCTAAAACTTTTTCCTATCCGACACTGTTAAATACCGATTGTAACATGTCATATTGAATGCCTATTACGATAAAATATATAAGTAATTATTAATGTATTTTCTATTTCAAATCGTGTTATATTGTTTATTTTCCTAGATCGTTTTCTGGTTTTCCTTGATATAATTCCTTCTTGATAACCAATGATTTATGATAGGATATCGTAATATTTTTTACAATTAAATAAAGTAAATTTGTTTTATCTAAATATCCAATGTTTACAATACAATAATTTAACAAAATTTTATATCGAAAAAAATTACTTTGAGTTTTCTTTTGTGCATATTTCATGCAACATACGTGATGCAAATTGTCTCATTAATAATAAGTTAACGTTTAGATATTATAATATATGTTCTAAAGAAAAGAACATTTCTTAAAACAATATGTTATAATCTTACCATTAATATTTCTTGACAATTCATGGATCTGAAATTCAAAAGAACATGTTTTGTATTTACTATTGTGTCGCGCAATTGTAGCGAATGATAAAGCGATAAGCAAAGCAGGAAATAGCCATTTATAAAAATTGTATCAATAATTGCTGCTGAAAGTAGTTTTATTTACTGTAATAAGAAAAACAAAGTGTATTAAGTACATAATTACTTAAAGATATTAATCAAGGAAATAGTGAGCAAGAAATTATCAAAGCAAAAATCAATAAGCAGAGCTAAACATACGAAGACTATGCTGAAGCATAAAGCATTAATTGTAAAATTTATTTAAATTTACCCAAATAATAACTTTTTAAATACTGCTCCGCGTGGAGTATTTCTTCACATGGATATTTATTCACTTCCTTGTATAATATATCTAGAACGGCCTTCACCGCCTCGATATCGTACATATTTGCGAGTAATCTCTCCCTGAAAGGCGTCAGTTTTTCCACGAGTTGCTTATTCTTGGAGATAGATCCAATATGTTCTCGCAGAATGTCATTATATGTCGGCCAGTCATTTTTGCACGCCGGACAATCACAATCGAGAAAATAATCTTGCAGTATCTTTTGTTTCCTCTCAGATCGTGGCATGTGCGCATAAATACCGCCGTAGCTTGTGAATATTTGATCTCCGGGATGTATAGGTGTTAAGGCACGCGTAATCATGGTTAGTCCCTCGAAATGTCGAAAAGTATTTGGTGCGCAAGAATGATTGTATAGACTGTGAGCCACATATAATCCCGAACCCGACACAATTCCTGGTTCTTGTTGTATCTATAGGATAATATATAAACTATATTTTGAGAAAGAGGGAGAGAAACTAATTATATATAATAATTTCTTTAGCAACATATTTTCAAAGATATAAAAAATATGTCCAAGTAGTAATGGTTTAATGAAATCATAATGAAAAAGAAAACTCACCGAAAAACAGTTAGAAGACATTATTACACAAGCACGAAACATTATACTGGCGCAAAATTTGAGCTCGGAAAATTCGCTGATATCCTTCAAATCATCAATCTCATATTTCTTAGGAAAAAATTTTGTCTGCGTAGCTAAAAGGATTACCGCAAGGGCCGAGATGCAGGCGAAAGCGCTGATCCCGATCAGCGGTCTCGTAGTCATATTGGTCGCCAGACTCAGTGCGGACCGCGCGCTAAAACTGTCTAATATCCCAGTATTTGTAAATCCTGCCGTTCTATTGTCTGCAATAGAAAGGATCAAAGAATTATGTGATTATCAACGCTCCAATATATTAATATTTTGTATATGATAGATGTATACCTGAATTAGATTCCGCAGTTTTCATATCTTGTTGCAGTTCTTCAATTCTAATTCCATTCTGGGTCACTACAATCAGCAATCGAATGATCTTCGAAATCATTCTTATTTTATCTTTATCAACATTGAGCAAGTTCGTCAACAACTTTAGAATTGGACATTCCATCTCATGACACGCTTCCCACGCCAGCTTCCTGCAATTCTCAGAGCAATACTGAGCTATCGGGCATTCTGAACACGGTATTAGATTGTAGCTTCTGGCTAGACAATAGTGGCAATGTGTATAATACCTATAAATGAGTATACAAGTTTTCTACAATTAAGGAGGAGAATGTAGTTGTGAAATCACAAAACTAAACTACTTATGTTTATAACTTCTTTTCTTATAAATGAACATTTGAATTATCTTTTTTTATTTTGTTCTTTCTTATATAGTTGATCACTACATTTTGATCGTAATATATTTAATACTTTTTTTTTTTCTAAAACTTTAACATAGTAGAAGAAAATCAATCCTTCCTTGCATCTTTGATTTTTTTTTTTGTAGCTTTTAGATAGAATTGTAATTTTGATTAAATCATAAAATGATTAAATCATGGTCTCTTATTTTTAAAAAGATTAAAGAAAGAATTATAAGAATCGGTTCTCGGTAGTTTTTCACTTATGCTAACAATAAGAAGAAAGTTAAAATAAAAGAAGATGAGAAGAGATTTATAGTCATCATATCAAATTCATATTATCTAATCTTACCAATATTATCAATATTATATAATTATTTATATATCAATATTATCTAAACTTTTAAAGTTTATAAGTAACTTTTAAAGTTTATAAGTAACTTGTGTTCTATATATATTTGATGCGTCACAATCTTACATCTCTTACAATGATTTATCTTCACCTTTGTCTGTTTCAAATCAAGAATGTAAATATATCGAAAAATATAGATAGAGACAATAAATCAAATAAATTTTAAACAATACAATTTAATTAATAGCTCACCGTTCTTCATAGATAACATGTGCATACGGATCTTCGATGCTGATTATATCACCAGGTTTAAATTCCTGTGTCGCTATGTAATGTCTACCATATCTCTCAGAGAAGGATATCGTGACGCCATCACTAACAGCGGGAACTTCTCGGCTTGGGCCATTCATTAACTTGGAGAAGTTCTCTTCTTGCAAATATCTCGGTTTCCGCGGAGGGATCTTCGTTGCATAATGGAGATAACTCTCGTTAGTTGTGCCTTGTTTCTGCGGGATTCCTTCATTGTTTATCATCCCTGCCCTGTTCTTTACGTGTTCAATGTCTTCTGTAACAGATTTCTCGATACTGTCGTATAAATGTGATTCATTCGTAATTCTCTGATCATCAATATCCTTCAAGTCTAGTTGCAGCAACTTTTTTATCTCCGTTATCGCTTTATCCCCTCTATCCCTTAAATTTTTTTGTTTCTCTTTTGGATATCCGTGAGACAAAGCCGCATCAATATCTATCAGGCATTCCTTATACAATTGTTTCCTATATAAAGCAGCGGATCGATTTGCATGTGCGTATGCCATAAGTTCGTCGCTATCAGCATATGCTAAGCTCAGAGTGTAACACTCGATAGCTTCCAGATCGTTACCCATCACAAAATGTTGATTACCTGAAAATTTGTTAGAATGTATTACAGCACATGAGACAACATGGGAAATAAGATATACCTTCTTCTCTGTATCTAATAGAATCTTCCTTATTTTTCGTTACAGCGTGCAGAGGAGGCATCTGGGATCTGACCATATTTTGTAAAATGTGCCCAACAAGAGCTTCGCACTCCTTTTGTAATCCATATCCAACGTGCGACTTATTATTTTGCTTGAGAGTTAATACAAGTTCCTTCGCTATCTCCATTCCCTCGTATAGATAATCCTTTATTTTTTTTAGATATTATTTTAC
>NW_017259225.1:943710-953510 GCF_001594045.1 Atta colombica | reverse complement strand
CCGAATGTCAGTAAACAAGTGTGCAAATATCCAGAGTTATTTAGAAAATCATTCAGAAAATTATTCAGAAAATCGTTTCATGATTCATTAATTTTATATTTATACAATATAATATATATATTATATGAAGAAAAAAGAATAAAGAAGATATTATTTATATAATATTCAATTTTTTACTTATCACTGAAACTGTATTCTTACTGTTTGTTGCTGCAAAATATTATATGCAATTATTATATTTTATGTAAGCACAGTGATAATTATTTTATTGATCACGATATTCAAAATTGATCTTAGACAGTAACTGAATAAGCCATGGTAGAACATGTACTGAGATCATTGAAGCCGGTGAAACTAAATTTACCTCAAGCCGGATGACAGAAAAAGACCACTGCAGGAATTATTTGAGCTCATTGTGTCGAATGACTGATCAAAAGAAAAACGTAATTAAGAAATTCTCCTGTAAGTATTACAGATATACAAGTGTTGCTATATTCACTTATCATTGCATATTTGACTTCATTTCAATACTATAAAAACATAAAGTTTAATTAGAAACTCATATTTTTTGTGAATATTGATTAAATCGAAGAAAGAGAATTTATTACTATTTAAATTTTGAAACTGATTTTTCGCAAATTAGTTTATTGTAACTTAATTATATTACACATTCTTAATTATAAATATTAATACGTCTTATGTATAATTATTTATTTCATATTAAAAAAATTATTTTAATTAAAATTTTGAAATATACTATTTTTAATGTATTCAGTATGATACTACCATGAAATGAAATTAAGGCTCTAGTAATTATTGTAACATTTTGATGATGAACAATCATATAACAATGTATTTAATTATTAGAAAGACAGAAAAATTTATAAATTTATATATATTACATATACAGAAAATATAATAAAATTTAAAATTGCTGAATGTATTCCAATCGTTTTTATAGTGTTAAAATGAGAGAACAAAGTCTGTTTTTTATTTCTGCAATAGATTGCAGTAGAACTTTTTTTCTTGGTTTCGCCAACATCAAATATATATCTCATTTTAAGTTCCAAAAGTGTACACTAATTCAATTACAGAAAACAGATCCCAAATTAAAAATTGGCTAATATCCAAATTTCATTTCTATCCTATGCAATATTTAGTATGTGTTACTTAACTTTTAGGCTCAGTTCCACTGATAATTTTAGTTAATTAGCTTTGGCAATGTTGCCATCGGTACCCTATATTACTAATCAGTATTTATAAAATGTACGTCTTTTATTTATATTTATTTATTTTAATGCAAATAATCGATAATTGCTGGATATCAAAAAAAGTATCTTCAACGGTAAATTCAAAAATTCTATTTTTGTTGTCCTTTATCTGAAAAAGATCTAGATTTTATTCTCAACTTTATTAATTAACATATACATTTAAGAGAGTAATTTTTCATTATTATTGCCTAAAGAAATCATATAGATTCATAACAAAAAAGCTAAGATTACTTGGTAGGACTTTTACAAAGCCAAAAGCTTACTTGGAAGAATGTTTATTGAACGTAATTAGTCCGCTGAAAATAGTAAATATATCAATATGTACATGCTGTTAAAGAAAATTTCTGTAAAAAGCATTTAGAAATCTATGAGTCATTGTCATCAAATCCCGTCAAGGGTTCTAGACAACTTGTAATTATGATATTGTAAATCTTGCTAATTCTCTTAATCAAGAAGCATTGTTCAAATAATTCTTTTTAAAAAATCTTTACATGTTATATATTTGCAAGAAATATTTAAATAAATTCTATTTTAAGTTATATTAACCCTCTCAAAGGAAATTGCGCCATGCAAATAAAATTATATAAATGTATATAATTATTTATTAATTATAATTTAACACTAAAGAGTTGTATTTGCTCACAATTAATTATTAATTATACTAATAATGTAAATTTCTAATATTAAATATACAATGATAATAAATGCATCAATGACGAAAAATATTAATCTGATTCTTCAGATTCCAAATTTATACGAGTTCCAAACTTCGCATACAATTGTGTTTTTAATTGAGACATGATTGTCTTTAAATCTGCACATTTGCCCTCTAATTTTGCAATTTCTTCTTTTTTCTTACTTTTAGCCTCTTCTAAAGAACTCTAAAAATGAAATTCTTGTTAATACTGATTGAATAATTATAATTAAAAAAAAACAATACCAATGAAAAAATAATTTATCACCTGTGTTTTCTCAAGGAAATGATAGATGAATACCTCTCCAATAAAGTATGGTATTTTTGCATCGTCATCCATAAGAGCTAGTTCGTCACAAGCATCCTCTAAATTCTTCAGTTCGTTCTGCCAATTGCAAATAATTAGTTAATGATAATAACAATAATCTTTATTGCACATTATTGATACTAATGTCCATAATATATGCAAAGTCTATGACTATATACAGTGACCATATTTTCTTAAAGAAAATAAACAAATCTAAAAATTTTAGAGCTTTGTTTTCAGATCAAGGACATTAAACATGTAACTTTTTTCCTAGGGTAGAAATGTGAAGTGAAAATTTGTGTATGTGTGTGTGTGTGTGTGTATGTGTGTGTGAGTATATATGTGTGTGTGTGTGTGTGTGTACTATATATTATATATATTATATAAAAATCTTCATTTTTTATGTTTCTACTCTCAGAAAAAATTACATGATTGATACCTGGTTTGTGATTTCAAGAATCTGTATTATTGTATGTATTATAAAATTTTATTGCATATATAATCAAATTGAGATAATGTACATTATTTTGATGGTTTGAAATTGATTTTATCTACTATATTGGACTATATTAGAACATATTGAAATATAAAGGACAAAATTGAAATTTGGAGAAATAAAAAATCTAAAGGACAGCTATCTAAAACAAAAAAGACTATCCTTTACAATAAAGAATGTATGGTCACTGTGTGCATGACCAAATAAGGTCAACAAAGTCTTAAGAAAAAATCGATATTGAATCCTTTTTAAACAGATTACCTGTTTTACTCTAAGTTCTTCCTTATAATCTTCCAACTTCGCATTTTGTCTAGCAAATTTGTTAATTTTTTGTTGTTCCTCATAAGTTATATGAACATCGGAATCCTTGCAAAATATAATGAAAGAGGTTAGATTGTAAATATGTGAAACAATATTGTTTCTTATTTTCTAATATTTTTTGTATTATTTTACCGGTTGAAATCCAGTCTGACTATTTTTCCCTCCCGCCATATTTATATTCTTCTATAATCAGTTTAATTGCATTAAATTGTTTAAATTATTTTTTGGGGGATTCAATTTTCGAAACCTTGTACCACGAGAAATAATAAGCGTCCATAACGCCATCTAGAATAATAAGCGTCCATAACGCCATCTTGTCAAACAACTATGAACAATATGATGACTTTTTATGTGTCGTAAAGGCCTATTTAACCATTATCAGAGAAAAATCTGAAAGAGGCCATACCAGCCTTTTTCCTGTTATCATCAAAATCATACGTACACTACCACCAGCACATCCATTTTCAGTTTGAGAATTTGTGAGATTACTACGTGACTACATTTTCTCATTATCGATAAAATCATATCGTTGAAAGTAGATGTGATTCATCTCTGTACTAAATTCTTAGGATAGAAGCGTGAGGATTTAGTGCAGAAACGAACCACTTTTGACAATACAATTTTATCAATAGAAAATGGATGTGATGACGGTTTCTCTCTGGTAGCAGTATTGTTATATTTTCTGTACTTAAAATACAGGAAAAAGATATATGAAAAAAATATCAAAAAAAAAGGAATAAAAAAGTATTAACTACTACAAAAAAGATTAACTACGAAGTTTTGTATAGTATATGCATTATGCATTAAAAAAAATCTTTTTGAAAATAATTAACATTTAGTGATTCATATAAATAACTTTTGTATCTTGCAATTTCATTTTATAAAAATGCAAAATAATTTAAAAATTGAGAAATTTTATATTTCTATTTGAAAATAAATAAACAAGATGATGGTCCACAAGAAACATCAAAACAAACATCACGTATGTATTCTATTGGATTGTCCGGAAAGTTCGTACTGATTTTGAAGAAAAATTAAACGCAGATTTAAATTTTAGCATACATTTATTATATTTAAATCTTTTAAGGCCCGAACTTTTTGGACAACTCAATACATATCACATTTATAAAATTTTTGTAATTGTTAAGATTTAATTCTTTTATTAATATTTATTAAATTAATTTATTAAATTAATATTAGAAATAAATAAAGAATGAAATAACAAATTCCTTTTAGAGATAATTATCTCTCATATAATTTGTTACAGTCTAATATAACAAAATTAATTAACATTTTTCCTGTTTTGAAATGTAAAATTTTGAATGCTGGAGTCCTCCTGAATCTGTGATCTTTTTGAAAATATAGAACTCTGCAGTTTGTTTTGTATAGCCCATTCTCTGGAAGGTTTTAATTTTCTAATTGGCACGTTCTTTAATGCCTCTTTCCAATCTCCCGTGTGCCTCAAATCTAATATTATTCTAATCGACTGATTGAGTGTAAGATTCTTTGACGAGCTGACACCCCAAGTGAGATACTGTTCTAAAGGAAATTTAGCCATCTGAATACCTTGTTTTTTAGCTTTTGCCAAAGATAATGGTTGTGAATTTCCCTGTAAATGAAAATCCAATTTAATAAATATTTATGCAATGAATGCATAGTGCATCTTATTACTAGTTTACCTTGTCTACCAATGCACCTATGATATAAACCATATTTGGATCATATTTAGTTAAATTTGTTCTACAGTGTGGAGTGAGATACACTAACTGATTTTTTGGAAATATATCTAAGTAACATTGTGATGTCATTATGAGAGGAAAATCATCTCGCATCAAAGTAGGTATATTTTGATGAAGATGTTGCTTGAGTAATCCATCTTTGTTAAAATTACAGAAATAAAGAGTGAGAGGATTGGCATGGGTGCGATTATGAGCAAATGAGAGAGCTAACTGCTTGCTGCAATTGTGTATCTCATGTTTAGTCATATGCTCTTCATAACCACAATCAAACACTAGCTTCGGTTCAAACATCATATTATAAATCAATCTACCATTGTAATAGTGGTTTATAGTTGTTTCATATATACGCAAGAATAGCGAATTATTCAAGAGACCATATTTCATTTCACCAGTATCCTTGGTCAATTCTTGCTTTTTAGCAAGCCATTCAGCTTTCTTTAATTCTTTCTTTTCCTTATCATTTTCTAATTTCATCTCATTAAGCCACAAAAACTTAAGGTATTTTCTGTACAAAGAAATATTTCGATTAAAATTAATTTAAGGTGAACTTCTAATAAATAAATAAATAGAAAATAAAACGCTGACTTTCTTGTTGATTTGGCCTGTGTATTCAGCAGACACAACCATTCTCCTGGTTTAATATTCTTGGGTACTCTTTCAGCATTGTGTCGCAAAACATCCACTTCTAATTCTAATATTTGAAAACGCTTATAATTCTCAGGATCGGACAGATGTTTATCCAGTTCCTGCTTATCCAACTTTTGCTTATGATATTTCAGTTCAGCGCTCGTTACATTTTTTTCATCGATCGCATCATGACAGTAAAATCGTTTGTAGACTGCATTATTGGAACATCGTGCATTCATATTCAAAAAATAAAATCCAGGCGACAAAATATCCACGTGAATTAATCGGGTTAACAATTTCTTATGAATCCTAACTGAGGCTATCAGGCATTTTTTCATGTTATTAAACATTCTGTAATATACATAAAGGTAGTTATTACAATTTCTTATAACAATAATTGTCACTTTGTGAATAAACTGCGAGAAGAAAATTCTAACCTACTTTCTAACTTATACACAGCGCTATCGAGTGCTGTTTAAACATAAAGTACGCTCGATGTAGATCAACGTAACATACATTCGAGTCGCTACATACATTCGAAATATTCTTTGATTGGCCGATTCGTAAAATTCTTTCTTCTGATTGGTTAACGGAGCATTTGTCAAATGGACCGCACCCTGGATATCGCACGCAATGTGAATTCACCATACTCTCTGATAGTCGAAAATCCACAGCACAAGCACAAGGCAAGAAAAAGAAAAGAAGTTTGTGCCGTTTGTGAGTGCTAGTAAGTGCTGCATATTAAACGTGTGCTGCGTGTGCCTCTAACAGTCTCTATTGGAATCGTTGGGAATCCGATAATCAAACGAAAGGTTGGTTTGGATTTATCACTTTATGTAAAACAAATAATTACAACATCACGAATGTATTATCGCAATACACTGTAGATATTAACAAAGTACAAATATCGTTCGGGATGCTCATTAAACATTGTAATTGGCATTCGTATGTATTCGGATAACGGCCTTCGAATACCTTCGACGAGTGGCAGGTTTCGCTTGAATTCCATGTCCTATCATTTTATTTTTTTTTCTTTTTTGAGCGAAATTTCACAATGGAAATAATTTTTAACTAACAGTCTACTCGAAAACAGTTATCAACAGACTTTATCGTTCCTTCGATTTTTTGGTATTCTCGCGATAATTTCTATTTTTAGTGTCTCGCGTCATACTAAGATGTAACGATAGGCAACTAGTTATTACATTACTTCATTATCTGATGATTTTTTTTGCGTCTTAAGTAATTATATAAATTGAAATACAAACGTCTAATGTGCTAATTTAGATTTATATACATTGTTTGATATATTAGCGCCTAGCAAGATCTTGTGTTACTAAATTAATAAAATATTAGAAGAATAAAAATTAATAGAAAATTTTGAATTTTATGCATAACATTATAAAATTTGATAATTGTATTTTTTCTGCCAGATTTTTTTCTTTTACTTTTTCAAAAGCATAATTTCGTTGATTTTTGTGATTAAGCCTGTCTCTAACACAACCATTATATTATCAAATTCTGATATTAATAGATAGAAGGAAACCATGCATAAGAATGGACCACCACCGCCTTATGAACCACCACCTTATGCACCACCTGCTTATTCTCAAAATGTAGGAGGCGTTCCTCCAGCTAGTCCATTTACACCAGCACAAACTTGTAAGTCAAAAAGACATTGAATTTATTAATATAATTGGCAAAATATTAATTACTTTTTCTGTTATCTTTTCTATTATCTTTACACTTGTTTTGTAGATGGAAACGGACCTACTATAGTCACGACTATTGTTCCAGTTGGGCCACAGTCGACTCATACAATTTGTCCACACTGCCATGCTGAAATAGATACGGTGACAAAAACTGAACCTGGCATGATCGCTTATATCTCAGGTGTTATTATAGCACTGTTGGGGTAATTATGAGTAATATTCAGATTATTCATGTTTATATAGATGTATACAATGTCTAATTATTTTTCTTTTATACTACATGTATATAATGTGTAATTATTTTCTTCTATATTAGATGTTGGTTTGGTTGCTGCTTGATTCCCTGTTGTATAGATGAATGTATGGATGTTCATCATACTTGTCCAAACTGTAAAGCTTATTTGGGTCGTCATAGAAGATAAATGGATTGCATTTGAATATTGAAATGTTTATGATACCACCAATTATATACTAAACTCGAATTTAACTTCATACATTTTAGGGGATACCTCTATATGAAAGAGAAAGAAAGATGTAGCTCCAATTAGATATCAGTTCATTCAATTCAGTTAAATCTAGTTAAATCTAGTTATCTAGAAATCAGTTAAATCTTTATAATGAAGAATGCATGTTTTTGATTCAAGTAATTTTATAGTTCTGTATAATTTTTTAATATATATATGTAGGGTATAAAATATTTCATTTTAATTCAGTACGGTACTATCTTATGAAAAGCATTTTTGAAAATAATATTTCAGACAAAAATTGTGTAAAGAGAAGAGAGGTAAATAATGGCAAAATCTATCTTTGAAAAAGTGATTTTTCAAAGTTATATTGAAGGTCATTGCCATTTTTAAAAAGTGGAATTGTATGATTTTTTTTACATAGTATTCTTCTAATTATTCTATATATAAAAGTATTAAAGTAGAGTTATTAAAAAATCTACCATTTTTTTACGAAATATTTTTGAAAATATTCGTAAAAAATTAATTTTTGTGAAAATAGATTTTATTTGTTGTCTTTCAGACCGTACAACTTTTATTCAGAAATTTTTTTCGACGTCAAACTTAGGAGATAAACTTATTTCCATTAAACTAGGACACCCTGTATATACCTACACATGTAATTTTATTGCGTACAATTTATGTGTATGTTATTTGTTATTTTTTGTACGGTTTTTAAAAATATTTTTCATGTTTTTACATGAAGCTAGTGAAAATATGGCGTTTTTAATAGCAAAAAGTATGTTTCAAAACATTTATATATAACTGTGTGAAGAAAAGAAGTGAGACAGACTTGTACTTCCATATTAATAGACAGAAGATTTATGCTTCCCATATTTATTTCCATAACATAACGTACTATAGCATTGATTTTTAAAGATTTATTATATTATTAATCACAATTTATGTCAGTTTTTGGAACAAATGTTATGTTTATTTAAAACAATGTTAAGATTGACCATGAAATTAATAGGCAGCAATATGTGCAGCTCATATCTTTATTCATTGAGGCATCCAACTCTATAAAATAATTAATGATATCATACATATTAATAAATTTTCTTTTATAAAGAATCTTTTTATAAAGAATTGGGTCATGGTCAAGTGAAGATTACTCGCAATAGTTTGTAATTCATTGAGGAGAAATGATTGATTTTACATTAACACCTTGATTTAAAAAATCTTAATTGATAAATCAGTCTTGTATATTCATATCATGAAAGTACAGATTATTAAGAGAAGATTTATGTATTGGTAGCTTATATCACAGAGAATAGATGGCAGCTGAAATATCATGTTTCGAATTTGGAAATTCAGAAATTTCATACTTGTTTAAAAAAAAAATTATACACGCGCGCGCGCGCACACACACACACACACACACACACACACACACACACACATATGAAATATTTAACTTTTAAATGTTACTAGCTTTTATATATAAAGCAATTGCAAGCATTACTTTGATCGAATATCTTATTGCGCACGAATAATGAATTTGTTTGCCGTTTGATAAAATGAATTCGATATTTAATTAGTCAAATTCGATACATGTATAAACGCAAATAAGTAAAAATAATCAATAATATGAGCTAATTACGATTAAAAAGATAAAATGCATACATTTCTCGACTATTAAGTCTTCCTCACCATAAGAAATGATTACACAGGAAAAGCATAAAATAGATTAAAATATAAATTTAAAAATTTTAAAAATGACAACATATAATATAATGACATTATAATAATTAAAAAAACATTATAATAATTGATAAATTAGAAATAAACACGAGAAATACAATGTCTATAAAAGATGATTAAGAAGTCCAAAATAATAGCAGTTACATAAAATAATTACGTATAAGATCGGAATCCGATCTACAGACAGATCTTGCTTATTTTTATTATTGTGTGCCTTAAATTAAATAAAACTTCCTGTGGCCTTATTACAAGATAATTTCTATTTGATAACGCAATTGTAAGATTTTTTTCAAAATGCGAATAAATTAATATTAATTTGCATATATATTTGATGTATCGCTTTATATATTTTATTTTTGATATAGCATGTAATATTTGCGATATTAAATGAAAAAAAAAATATTGTACAATTATAAATTGTTTAATATG
>NW_017259225.1:940387-943610 GCF_001594045.1 Atta colombica | reverse complement strand
TTCATAAGTTCAAAATAATAAATCCAATATGGTGGATCAATTTTTTAATGATTATTTTACTAAATGTATGTTAAACCAATGTTAATGTAATATTAATGTGAATATTTTTATGTTATGTAGATTGTGCAAAATATGCTGTAATGAATGTCATTTCTAATTTTTTTTTAAATTGACTTGAAATTCGTAGTATTGGGTCAAATCAACAACTCAAAAAGCAACTAATAAAAATATACAATCTTGCATAACTACTGAAGAAATGTTAAAGATATTTGATGAATTTATCCCCTATATTAAATTATACTTTTTTATTCACTTTTTCTCTTGAATTATTGTTTAAGAATTATTGTTTAAGAAATTATTGTTTATTTTATTTTTTAAATTATTATTTATAAACAAACATCTCTCATTAAAAGACGTCGAAAAAAGTTTAGGTGGAACAATTAATGTCCTTTGTATATATTAATAATTTGTATATATTAATATAAAAAAAATTTATATTAAGTTTAAAAGAAAAGAAATATTTAATAAATGCTTACTTTAAAAATGCAAGTTATTTTCACGAGCCGCTCAAACTGGTCGCGTAAGAAATAAAGAGAATCACGTGATCAAAATTGACGCTTGATATTCGACAATTTTGATCACATGATTTTTCTTCCTGAACGGTCGGTTTGAGCATCTCGTGATAATGTATATATACTATGTACCTATATCATCGATTAACTTAACCCCAGAATTTGGTGAAAGAGGCCTTAAAATTGGAATTGGAATATTTGGAATTTGTATATCGCAAGATTAATCCACATTGAGTAAAGGATGGCTGACGAATACCCAGATTTAGATATGGACGAAGAGTTCGACCTTATTCATAAGGCAGACTATGAAGCTTTGAGGGAATTAGAAGGTAAATATGACTTGAATATTTTTGAACTAGAATTAAAACGAAGAAAAACAAGTTGAGAAATAAATTGATACTTGAAATCTCATTTAAATATTTTCCTTATATTTTACTATTTATTGCATCTTGTCAAACAAATAATAATTAACTTATTTACTTGAAGGTGGACTATTTGAGAAAAGACAATTGCCACAATCTGATCCCGGTCCTAGTAATAATGAAATATCTTGGACAGTTAATAATAATAAATATCAAGCAAGTGTTGAAATTTCTGCATCTGATGATAAAGTCAATAACATAACTAACAATGATAAAAACCATTTATTGTCGCAATTTGATCCTGGCCCTAGTACTAGTGGAATATCTTGGACAGCTAATGATAATGAACATCAATCAGATGTTGAAATTCCTCTATCTCTTAATGCTGATAAAGTTAACAACATAACTAGCAATAATAAAAAACGTGGTTATGAAAAATATTGTGATAATACACCTAGCAGTAGTAAAAAACGTAGCTGCGATAAATTGCTTAGTGACATCTCTAATTTGTTAGACATGGATATCTCAGGTAATTAATTGATAACTAATTAGTAACAGAAATAATTTTATTTTTGAGATAATTATCATAGAATCTTTGTTTCTAGTTGACATCTATGATGATATTACAGAAGAGCCAAAAGAAAAGAAGCTTCGATGGAATCAACCTAAAGAAGTTATTAAGAAAATCTTAGGTGCTAGACAATTGCTGCATGAAAATGAAAATAAATCAATGAAAACAAATTACAATAAGTGAGTAATTCGTAATTTGAAATGATTTACATATATAGAAATTATAATATTTTATAGAAATTATAATATATTGCATCCATATTATTTCTGTATTTAATAGCAAGAATAACTCTATTTCTTTACGAGTTCCATCATGGAATTTTGTGGCTGTCACAAGATCGTATGATTATCAGCGTTTATATATTAGAATCAGAAACCAACAGAATGATATCAAACAGTCCACAAGTTCAATTGCTAATTTGTCTTCAGTACCCTATAAACAATTGAAAATGCAGGCTAAAGAAATTGTATGTCTGTTTCTCAATTTTCTTTATATTACATTTTTGTTATAATACTAATGTGATGTCATTTTATAGATGGCAAGAAAACAGGAGTTATCTAAGCAACCGTCATCTCTATGTGATACAACAAACATGATTAACGATGAATTGTGGGTCGATAAATATCGACCTCGATCATACATAGAGTTATTATCAGATGAAACCATTAATAGACAATTATTACATTGGTTAAAACTTTGGGATAAAGTAGTATTTAAACGAAATGTTATAAAGCCAAAAAAAAAGTTGCCTACTTTTGGAAAAAAGGATAACGTTGATGATAAAAAAGACATTGAGGAAGTGGATAGTAAAGGATATCCAATAAAGAAGATAATCTTACTTAGTGGTCCACCTGGATTGGGAAAAACGACTTTAGCACATATAACAGCCAAACATGCTGGTTATAATGTTGTAGAAATCAATGCAAGTGATGAAAGAACTCCTGATAAGTTTAGGTAATATACACTCATATATGACACTCATATATGACATAGTAATACAAAATTAATAATATGAAAATTGTATTATGTATTTTTATTTAGACAGATTCTCCTTGCATCAACAGAAATGAAAGCTGTAATGGGGGCTGATCCCCGACCGAATTGTTTAATTTTTGATGAAATTGATGGTGCACCGGCTGCATCTATTGAACTTTTATTAAAATTTACTCAAGGCAAATTAATAGCGAAAAAGAAAAAGAAAAAAGAACAATTAGAAAATATGTCTGATGGTTGTACACGACCTATAATATGTATTTGTAATGAACCATATGCTCCATCGTTAAGGTAATTTTAATTAAAATCGTCAAATAATATAATAAAAATATTAACATATAATACCTGAGTTAAAAAATAATAATCTAATTTTTATATTTATAGAGCATTAAGAACCGTTGCTGTAATAATTCCGATACAAGAAGTAAGTCCTTTAAGATTAGCAGAACATCTAATGAATTTAGCGAGAAAGGAAAAATTAAATGTAGACTTTAACGATCTTGTAAAAATAGCGGAAAGATCCGGTTGTGATGTTCGAGCTTGCATAGGAGCGTTACAATATATGGGTAGCTCTAATTTGAAAGATAATTTATCTCTAGGTCTAAAAGATACTCGTAAGAATTTATTTGATTCATGGAGAAGTATATTAATGATTCCTATGAACAAAGAGGGAATGCTTAATATTTCCGAAAGAATACAGAATATTTTGAGGAATGTCCAAAATG
>NW_017259225.1:936347-940287 GCF_001594045.1 Atta colombica | reverse complement strand
TATATATAAATGTTTTTAAATATTTATTTATTTATTTAGGCGAAACGGATAAGTTGATGCAAGGAATATTTCATAATTATCCTGAAATCTGTGATAGGAAACTTAATAATGTATCTATGTCTCTGGAATGGTTTCAATTTTATGATTTAATAATATCGCTCGTTTTACACAAGCAGATTTGGTCACTTATGCCCTACACAAATTATGGATTTATTGCATGGCACTTGTATCTTGCACGAACACAGAAAATGAAATTATCATATCCCACCGTTACTAACGAAGTAAGTATTTTACATACATACACGTTAATGTTAAAAAATATGTTCCAAAATCAATTTTTTATGAAAGTTATATAATTTTTTTTCTATAATAAAGTTCCTCTGTACTTTATTTTGTCCAATTTTGACATGAAATATACAATAAATCTTGTAAACTATTTATTTTTTGGCAACTGTACCTTAATACTTTTATTTATAAAATAATGAAATAAATTAATTAAAAAAAAAGAGAAAACAATAAAACTTACTTTTTCAAAAAATTATGCAATTTGCAATGTGTAACTACATTTTTTTAAACAACTATGTTTTTTTACAACCGATTCATTCTGTGCATAAAAGAATGAAGGTACAATTACAAAATGATCAAGTGATGAAATGATCATTTAAATTCATACGTTGAAGTATTAACATGTAAGAATCATTGTATATATAATATACATATGTATTTTTATATAAATATTGTAATTCATTTATATAAATTTATATAAATTTTATATAAATATTGTCATCCATTTTTGGTACAATAAATATTGTACAATAATTCTTTGACAAATTTTTAAAATGTTTCATTATCCTTGTCATTTTTTAGATAATTCAAAAATCGGCGAAGAACACAGGTATTTTAACAGCAATACGAAGAGTATGTGGATATGATGTTTTTACTTTAACTACAGATATCGCTGGTTTTTTGCCGGATATTCTAACGCCCAAATTGCGAACAGTTCCTTCCCATTTATATTCGTCAAAAGAGAAATCTGATCTCGCCAGAATAATAAATGTAATGCTTGAATTTGGTTTATCGTTCGTGCAAGAAAAAAATTTTCAAAGAGGATACATCTATAATTTGGACCCGTATGTTATAATAATAGTTATTCATTAATAATGATGTTTGACATCCTATTTAGAATGGAACATCTTTTTTTTTTTAGTAATATTTTGGAAATTGGTGTTTTTCTTAATTGCAATGCGCATCGAAGTCTTGCATACGCAGTACAACAGATAATCACACAAGAGTTGGAGGTCGAACGTTTAAAGCGTGCGAGTATCTTAACAGGACTTGATGAAGTTAACATGGCAAAACCAGGAAATCCAAAAATTGTAGAAAACTCAGTTCAGAATATATCTTCCAATGTTGTAAATAATATGAAACAGTCCACAAAGGATGCGACATCATTAAAAGAAATAGTAATTTAGAAATAGTAATAGTAGTTTTATGTGTTTTTCTTTTTATTGTCAATCTCTTTATATTTAACAATTTTTCAGGTATACAAAGACTTTTTTGGAAATATCATTACGAGTGGAAATAAAAATGGTCAAAAACAGAATAAAATAATGAATCGTACATCCCCAAAATCACAAGAAAAATATTCTCTGATGAAAAATATTTTAACAAAACATGGAGTATGGTACAAATATAAAGAAGGTTGCAATAACGCCGTTCGTCGAAATGTATCCATGAAGAAATTTTTATAAATAGATTGACTTGAGTACAAACTGCGAGTACGTCTTTATTCTTATGCTTCCAAGAATGTATAGTATTCTTTTTTTTCTTTTTTTCATGTATACATAATATATTTAAAGAATTTTTCACAAAAACTAAACAAGTCCAGAAAATTACATTTTGAAGAAACAACTTCTCCTTTTCATTGTATGAATGATATTAAATAATTGTAGAAATAAATTTTTCTCTAGATATATAGTAAGTATAATACAAAATGTTAAACTTTGATTAATATTTGGAGGACATTTTTAAACAAATTAAAAACCTCTGGACTTGTTTAGTTCTTACGGAAATTTTATATTTATTACCTGTTTATCCTATGATATTATTTTAATTTATTTAAAAAAAAGCAGCAATAAAGCAAAATTAAATATTTAACGATTTTTTAATGTGGACATTATGATATTGCTTACTTTTGCGTCAGATTCCATATTTATGATATGCCGCTACAATCTTATAATTAATAAAAAAATTAGAGAAACAGTTCTGCTATATTAATATACAAAAAGAAAATAGAAAAAAGTTATAAATTAAAAATTATTTATCTCAATGCTTCAACTATGAGTTAGCGACTATTTATTTTTTGCTCTTAGATTTATAATCCTATTCACGTATACAAAGAAAAGGAAGGAAAATCAAATTTAGCATTAACTTTGCATAGTTGAATTGCTTCTAAATTAAAAAAAAAAACGAAGAAAACTGAGTATCAGCCAAATTATTTCACCATAAAGGGGAATGATAAAACTTAAGATCCAAGTGGCCGTGTTGATTAGTGCCAGTAGCCACTTCCTGACTGCACGACGGTGACGGTTTCACATTTTTTTCCGTTTTTTCAGCTTCCAACAGAACAGGGACGAACGACTTGGTTTGATTATCCGGCACAACAGGCGTCGGAACGGTGTTCATCTCGAGACTACGTTGCTTCTGCTCCTCTTCAGAGTAGAGGCTCAAGGAACGCGGCCGCTCCAGTTTCAACGGTGGAGGCGGTGATACATTGCCATTGTTGCTATTGCTGAAAAATTAACTTGCCTATCAAGTCGTGATAGGTGACAGGCAAGCAAGCAATATGCAATCGACAGCAATATACACTCACGTCACATAGTTTTTTCTGTCTTATCAGTCTCAAGTATGCGTAATCGGTCACGAGCGTATTCTCACCGAGGATCTCTTATATACAATATATACAAACTTCATTTCACACATACAATTGTATGCGCAGTTAACAATTAATATAAAACATGCTTCGCTCATGCTGATGAATGTAAAACATTAAAAAAAAACCACACAATTTTTTATGCAAACATAATTATAATATTGAAATATAATACCATGTAAGAACATTATAAAACATTGTTTACATTGAAAAAAATTAATTGCGTGAACAGAACAGCGCGACGAAATAGAATTTTTATTTTTCTTATTCGAATAAATATCAAGTTTTACAATCATATAATTAATGTAAAAAAGTACATAGTTGACAATCATTACGATTATTTTTGCATCGATAGAATTTATTTTTTCATGATACGTAAATCGATTATTTATTTTGATATTTATAATATATAAATATTAAATAAATAAATATTAAAAAGTTGCGATTGCAAGTTTTATTTCTTAAAATACTTTTATACATTTAGGATTGCATTTTAAAACACTGATGTTCTAGATAGATCATAAATAAAATATTCAATAAAGTTAAAAAAAATTCTTTTACGTGTACAAAAGTTGAAAGATATTCAAATTCCTAATTTTACATCTTTTTAATTAAAAGGAATGTAAATGTGATTGTGTGCAAATTAGCAAATAAAACTTTATTAACTCATATACATATAATTACTAATAGTTACAAACATACAAACTTATAAACTACAATTTAATTTTAATACATACAGCGCATCAAATAAATATATATAATGTACATATTCTTATGCTCATAAATTATAGCTCATAAATTAAGCTGGAATGCGTGCGTGCATGCGTGCGTGTAAACAAACATTTTTGACAGGATGTTGGCGTCTTCTGTTTTACTGATAGAAATAATTTTTGTACTAATTTTTCATAGGATGAAAGATCATATTATTGACATATATATTAAGTATGTAGTTATACTTAATTTTGTGTGTGTGTGTGTGTGTGTGTGTGTGTGTGTGTGTGTGTGTGT
>NW_017259225.1:931705-935945 GCF_001594045.1 Atta colombica | reverse complement strand
TATATCTTAGAATAAAGTTGAAAATTACAAAAATAAATAAAATCACTAGAATATTAATTATTTACAATTTATTATTATTATTATTATCATCTATAATAAATATTTATAATTTATTAATATTATTATTTCATTTCATTGGTCAATATCTAATGAATTTGCTCACTTTTGTAATTTTTATTTCATTTCAAGACACAATCGACCTCTAAAATTAGATTTATCGATCTCAAGAATCCTTTAAAACTGTTTTGCAGTATACAATCAGATATTTTTTTAAATTTGCCATATTAAATCCATTATTTTGAATTTTTTAATCTTAGATCAGAATCGATTTAGCGATCCCAAAAACCTTTAAAGAGTAAGATTTTCTATAAGTTATGCGTTGTTAGAAAGCGCCGGTTTTCAAAAGATTAATATCCAGAGTTCTAGATTACATACGATTTCAACGTTCACCCGCTTCATTCTATCTATAATCATTCCGTTATTCATTGCGAGTACTGAAAATCTATAATAACATAAATTGTAAATTTTTAGTACTCGTGAATAAAGGAACACAATCTTTATCACTCATCACTTACAGTTACAGAAGAAAAATAGAGCGTAAGCGCTGAAATCGAATGCAATCTTAAATTCAATGGGTATTTTCTTTTTCTAATAGATCACAGCTGAGATCGAGAAATTCGCAATTTATTTCTATTATGTTTATAATCTAATTAATTTAGCAAAATTCAATAATTATTGACATATGACGATTGTTACAACCAATTATTTGAAGCATCTTGAATTATTTCAAATATTTTAGTTATATTGAGCACATATACTCTTAGTAAGATTTTTCAAGCTTTGATGATGATTGTTAAAAAGGAAAAAGTTTGTTTACAGTGCAACAATGCGTAAAAAAATAATAACATATACTTTCAGAAATTTTCTCTCACAGTTCTGCTAATTTAAAATGCGTTACATTTGCTGAGTATTATTTTATTGTTCTTTACGATTAAAAATTTTATTTAGAGTTTTTTAAAAATTAAATTTTCAAAATGCATAACTATGAGAGAAAGTCTTTCAAAATATCACAACCAAAAGATATTGCACATAATCTCTTTCATGTGTAATATTATTATACATAATAGCCTTCAATTAAATATTAAAGAAAATTATAAGACAAGCAGGCTTAGATTGTATAACTTCAATAACCATTCCGTGAATTTTACTCACCCAGTATGCTCGGCTGATTGACCAAGCATCGCTGTGTTATGGATTATCTAAAAGAAAGCGTCAATATGTAATGATTAGTCATGCCCTACGCTTTGTGTGTTATAAAGTTAAGAGAAATGTGGAAAGCCTAAGAGAAATTGCATGGTTAATGTTTTCAAGTATGCAATAATGTTAGATTTGAATGAAGAAGAAAATGTCTGTGTAAATATCGCAAATATGTTTCGTGATAAAAAATTTTTACGTTTGATTTCATTCAATAGCAATTAGAAATAAAAATATTTTCTGCGTAGAGCTATACATATTTTTAGCAATAATTAAAAATTTTAGATTTTTTTATATAATTAAAAAATAATGCCTCTATTATATATTCTATATTTAGAGATAAAAGTTTAAGCTTTGCAAAAATCAAAATGCGATGATTTTAATTATATATATTGCAATTGTGCACACAATTTTTGCTCTCCATTTTCTCCATCTCTTTTCTTTTCTTTTCTAATACATTACAATTTAATGTATATTATGTAATTATTAGTATAATATCAGAACTGATAAATTAAAACATGACTTAAAAGTTTTTCTCGGCTACTTCTCTACGTTGTACTCACATTTGCCATGGAGCAGGGCGGCCGCGCCGCAGCGTATCTACCGAATGAACTGCGCGAAACGGATGCCACGTATGGTACTCCGTTGAGACTGAAAAGCAATATATCATTTTCTTCCATATAACTGTAAACCATTTACGATTCGCATCTGTCGCCTCATAAATCGTAATTCGATTTGACGCACCTACCTAGCACCGTTCCTTCCATTACTGTCATTATTGCCCGATGTACCATCGTCCAAGTTCACTCTTGGAGGTAAACTGTATCTATTGCTCCTTACGTCTCGACTCTCTATAAACGGAAACAAAAGTTTTCTTGAACTCAACCCTTGAAATCTACTTGTAACTTTTACATATATCCAACGTTTTTAAATTTTAAATTTTAAAAATTCTTTGAATAATTATACTTTCCCGCAAAAAAAAACGAACCACTGTAAGAGTCAGAAAAAAAATTTACTATTTCTAAATAAATTTACTTTGTTTCAGAGAAACATTTTATTAAAGTAATCCTTAGTAAATATTTGAGATATTCAAGAAAATCATTTATTTGCTAACATTAATGTGCCACACACTGCGTGCATTCAGAAAATTCATACCAAAGTATTAATTACGTACCATCATCAAAGAATCCTTCAAAGACGACAAATTTATTGTTCTGTGGAATAATCTTCGAGAGTCCATAGTATTTGCGTAGAAAAGCTAAGAACTTCTCCGATGGTCGATCAATTGCCAATTTCACTGGCCTAATGTTTTCCTCCTATAAATCAAAATACTTTTTTATTGAAAGTAGAATAAAAACAAAGATATTAAAATATAAATATAAATAAGCGAATAGAAAAAGGATAAAATAAATAGTCTCAAAATAAATATTCGCATTTTATAATTTAAAATAAATTATATGTCATAAAAGAATAAGACATTAATTAATTATCTATTTCTAAGCAAAAAGAAAGACAAATTAAACTTGATTTGATTATACACATCATTTTAATTGCTCACGTCGAATATTCTATAAATGCATTATCATGCATTATCATGGAAAATATTTGAAATAAAATTTATATTGTCTGAAGGAACAAATAATTATAAAATCAATGTTCAAAAAAATTGATTTTTTTACAGTTACATAAAATAAAGGTTATAGCCATTTTTTAAAATAGTGTATATTTCTCTTAATTTATTATTAGCATAATTATGTAGCAATAGTATTTTGCGAGACCTTAAAACGTTCAAGTTTCGATTAATTGATACTGAATGTATGTATACACGATCATGAAAGAATGTAGTAGCATAAATGTAATTAACTTTCATAAGTCGGGCTATTGCGTCGCCGGATGCGATTCATGTTTGATGCGAAAAATCAAGTTTCTAATATTAATTATTTCACATAAAAGAAGCATGATAGTAGGAAAAAATACCTATCAGTATACCACTATAAATACAAACCGACGAACCGTGCCGAAACAAACGGGCTGGATGAGTTCAGTCACCTTGCGAGTTACTTTCGAGCGTAACACCCGCTTTCTTCCTTATATATACGATATAATATAATGACCTTTCGTCACGCATTTATTTTTAAGATCAATCACGTTTTTCACAATATCTCGATTTTCTCGCGAGAAAATCGCGGCGACCACGAAAGAGTTCGTGCATTATAAAATTGCAATCACGCGAGAAATACGAAAGTTCTAAACAACCGTTTACAGCGAACTTATGAGTGAACGTTTCATAAAGGTTTAGTATCGAAGTTGATAAAAACATCGCGTTTCTAATTAGCACATTTTCTTATTTGTGCAATAAAATTATCGTCTTTAATATGTATGCAATGAAATTATCGTTTTTAATACGTACAAGACATTGCGCTATATAATCGCAAAAAATTTTATCAATAGGTATATTATTAAATACTTTGACGGAGAAACTAGAATAAATTTCTATTATGATCAAAAGAAATATTATCTGTCGCATGTATCTCACACATTGATGCTATGTAACATTGGATACGCAAATAATTATGACGTCGTACCTTCGAATGAGTCATAATATAAGAGGTAAGTGAAGAGATATAAACACAAATACTGTAGATACGAGTTTAGTCGAGTTTGAAATTTTATTCCGTGCAGTTGTCAATCAATTCATGTTATTTATAGTGACATCCTAATAAATGTTATAAGCACGGTTGAGTATAATGATACATACACTCACTTTGTGACTGTGCGCGTTTCATCTTAATTTTCATTATAGTAACTAATTATTTCGACTTACAAGTAAAAACAATGAAATTATTAATTTGATTTTAAATCTTGTTTAGATATCATAAAATATATATTAATATACATATATAGGTACTACATACAAAATTAATATTTCAATAAACGCCCTTGTAAAATCTTGATGATTTTTTTAAGGTTCTTCATGCAATAAAGA
>NW_017259225.1:925494-931605 GCF_001594045.1 Atta colombica | reverse complement strand
TTATATATAAAATATTTTTTTCCAGGTTTTCATAAATTCTTAACAATGGAGACAAAAGTTGGTCTTACATAACAACCGAAAAATATATCATTTATAGTAAGTTATTAAATTTATATCTACTTATTATACGAATCTTATGTATAAAGAAATATGGTATTCTAGACAAATTGAGCACAAAAATAAAGAATGTTCGTCTTCTTTCGTTACAGTTCTCTGCACTTGTCCTCACATGACACCGATTTCAGGGTTTTGAGTCTTCGAGCGGAACGAAAAACAGTTTGCAGAATTCTTCATTTTTCTCATCTTTATATTATACGTGTATATACTATACTTTTTTTTACTTTAAAAATTATTTCTTGTTATAAACTTTGTTTTAAAAACAATTATTTATATTAATTTTTGCGAGTTACTGCTGTTATTAATTCGCTTATTAATTCGCGTAAATGCATTTGTCATGCATTTTTTTAAATAATATAAATTTCCAAATTATATTACTTAAATCTATATTTTTTGCTACAAAACTTAATAAAAAAATTATTAAAAAATATTTTGCAATACATTTAGTAATACACACACACAAATGTTATATTTATTTTTTATCAATTTCTATTTAAATGTATTGAAATCTTTAACAAACGTAAAATCATAATATTAATTATTTATAAAAGTTTAAAATAATTTTACTACGTTTGTAAAAGATTACAATTATATTATCGTTATTATTATTAATATTAATTAATACCATTTATTAGCCAAATAAATGTTACCGGTCTGTTACATAAATATTATTCATTTTTCTCTATGTAGCTACGATTGTAACGGTTAAACTTCTGTTTCGCACAATCTTAACGATTTAAGTATCTACCGTGCAGGAAGTAATTATGCCTTCTACTGGCGCATCAAAGATTTGTCTTCGAGTGGGGAAGTTCGAGTATTGTATAGCGGAAACTCTCTCTTCACGTGAGAATAATTCGTTTCTCATAGTTTCATTAACATACAATTATCGAAAGAGAATACTATACAATTAAATCGGCTACCTTCGATAAACATCTTAGAAACGATAATAATAACAATATTTTATTGTATAATTTTGCGTAATAAAACAATTACAACATGACAATATAAAGGTAAGAAATAAATAATAATCTCTTACAATAATTAAATTTTGAATTACTTTTTCTGCATTTAGTTATTCATTAACACTTATTTTCGTGAAATATCATTCAGACTTGTATCAGAAGAATTTTTTGTTCTCTAGATAATCTTAAAGACAAAATTACAAATGTATATTTTACTAATTTTAATTTCTTTTTATTAATCTATTTTATTTTATTAGTTGCGATTATTATAGTACTTATTGATCAGAGTTAATTAATTATATGTTATTTTAAACCTGTCCATAGGTGATTCTTTATCGAAGGTAACCTTAATTCTTTATCGAAGGTAAGATTAAATATAATTTAAGATTTGAAAATGAGCCCTGAACTTACAGATAACATGTGCTGATAGAGAATATTGCCCAAACCCATACGTTGTCGCGATTCGTGCACATAGAAATCCAAGATACATCTCGCCTGCAGCTGATAATGCTCACCCATTTCATCAAACAGGAACAAATTTTTCGATCCCGTTTTCAGTAATCCCACCACACTACCGAATCCACTGCAAAATCAAGAGATTTTATTATGCGAATGAATTACAGTTTCCTACGAAACGACTTTGAAAAATACTATGTCACGTCGCATCGTTACGTATATCGTAATAATTGCCAAGTAATGCGTAATATCTGCGTATGGTCTGATGCAAATCTTATATACTCCAGCAGAAGTCGACAAAATGCTGAAATTGGGCACGTTCGCCCACGAATGCTCGCGAGTGCCCGGCTGTGTGTATATTGCATGTCAACAACTCAGGAGCGTATTCTATTTTTATATCTTGGAATAAAATTTTGCATTTCATATACTACAAACATAGTGTACATATAAACAGTATAATCTCAAGTCTGGAATATTTTCAAAAACTTTTAGAATCAATCTCTAAAGAATAAACTCTCTCACTCTTAAAGAATGAAAAATTGAGCCATTCTTTTTCAAAACAAGTTTTATTTTTAAGAATAAGATTCCACGCCAAAGAATTTAGAGAGTAACGATAATAGTGTAAATATAAAAGATTCTTAATACTTTTAGATCTACAGGAATAATCTTAGATAAGATAAACAAATGTTAAATTGAGAAAACTTCCATACAATTGCAAAATAATATTCTGTTCATAAACGCGCAAAATACAAAACTGTACATAAACAAATTATATTAGTATAACGATATTAGTATATCGTTCGTAATATAATTCGTCATGTCTATCTTTCTATTTTCACTTTATTTGTATCTTAGCCGACCTAGCTATTGTCCATTTGAGCGTTTGCGAGCAGTATCTACTTGCCAATATTTTCAGCTAAAAAATGTCCATTTTAATATTATTTTAGCATCATTCCATATCTCTTTAAAATTCGCGGATTTCAATTTATCGAAAGTGACTACAAGAAGTGTCAATAATAAAAACCATTATATTTTTGTATGATTTTGAATATTAATCGTCAGAAATCTTTTTAAAAATTTGAGAAGACTTTTTTTTAAGAATTTATTAGTTAGATCAATTATGTATTGTAGAAATATAGAAATTTGAATACAATGTTGTCTATATAATACAAACAATAGTACAAATTTCAAGAGTAAATAATTATTTATTAACAAATATTATATTTCAAGTAAATCTAAATGAAGAGGAAAACTTACTTGTTCCCTTCATTATCTACTAGCAAATAAACCATGTGATCTGTGTCTCGGAGTTTAAGGGCACTAGTAATTGGCTTGTTGAGTCCTTGAGCTCTTGCTGATGCCTCACCCATATCGTCCAATATTCTGCTCAATAATCTTTGACATTCGCTAAAAAAAAAATGATACTTATCAGATATATCTACGTTTATATTTGCAAATAAATCGAATACATTTGCATACAATTTTAATTTGCAATTAATAGATTTAGCTAGATATGTTGATACAAGGCGCTTTATATAATTTGTACATAAATTTTTTAATATTTTGTATTTATCTCTATTTTTATAATATGATTAATTAAGAAAATGTAATCCAATACAGTTAGAAAAAAATTTCTGAAAGCATCCTAAACATAATTACGGAAAAGGTAATATAAGAATTGAAAATAAGTGAAGAATTTCTGATTTAAAAAATTTTAATGTAAAATATCAAATTGTTGCAGATATCTCTTAAATTAGATGTAAATTAGAAGTAACATCTCGATCAAGCATTCCTATTTTTCAACGCTACAATTACAATCGAATATAATGATACATAGCGATTACACGTTGAAATAGTACGAAACAGTCATGTTCTTCTTTTTGTCTTCATATTTTATGCTACTAACATCAATTTCATAAAACTATGCTAATTAATTCTCCGATGTTCTTGTATCAAGGGCAAAACATTTTTAAAAACTAGCGGAAAATAGCTATAGCATGAATAAAGGAAAAGAAAGGGATGAGAGGAGAAAAGGGGAAAGAGAAAGAGAGGAAGGAGAGAAAGAGAGTATAGAAAAAAGTAAAAAGTACAATTATTACAAGAAAATATTAATTCAGATAAATTTTTATGTCAATTAATTCTTTTTGCATTAGATAGCGAATAATAAAAAAACTTTTATTCATAATCATTTTCAATTAATACTAACAATATATAAAGCTGGAGCAATCATCTGAATAATAATCTGAATAATAATAAAATATGTTATTTTAAATAGAAAGATATTGATTTGTTACGACATAAGATGAAAAAGCTTCTTATGCTTTCTATAATCAATATTAAATATTGTAGCGCAGCATGCAATATTTAATTTCATATTCGATTAGATTACATAAAATTATACGTTAGAAAATTATATAGATGCAATTATTTGCGCCATTGTAATAAGAAAAATTCCTCGTGTAACACATTATTCAGTTACAGCGATGACCTGATTCATGTTTTGGACGCGCGCCAATCCATTTTGGCGATAAAGATCAGGTTAATTTATTCTATCGATATTATATCTTCTCTTATGGTCATTATATGCTATTGGCGTGAAGTATGATGGATTGTACGAAAAAAAATAAGTAATCACCGAATGTGGAAAGTTGCATTGCGAAATCTACAGCTCTTAAAGACATGAAATTTCACGGAAATATCTTACATAAGACGCTTGCTTAACTTTGACAATAGATTATTTAATTTTACAGTACTGCATTTTTTAGCTTTTAACAAATTTTATAGAAGAATCGAAAATGCTTCCTTGTATCACTTATATCACTTAGAAGAAATATTACTGTAGAATTTTAATTATTGAAAAAAAATATTTTTCTTCACAACAAATATTTGACATATTCTTACAAAAGTGCATATTTACGTTTATAGCTCAACTTGTGTAATTAACAAAATTATGCAATCTCAAGATTATTTTCGGTACAAACATATAAATAAAAAGGAAATATGAAAAAATAAATCTTCGAGCTTCTGTTATATTATATTGCGATATTGCTAAAATGTAAATGTTACTGCAATATTAGAACATAAATTACAATGTTACTGCAATATTGCTACAATGATCTACAAGTACTGTATGATGAGTTAATATCGGAATAATAATTTTACAGCGCGTGTCATTGCATCAACTGCTTCTGTCCTCAAGGAGGACAGGTATTTAACCGGAGAACAGGTAACCTAGGTTTTCTGTATACCTACAATAAATACTGAAGGACAAATCTTTCACGGTGAGAAACCACGATACTTCTCTTTTCGTCATAGACTTCCGCGAGCGTCGCGAGTCACTGCCCAAGAATTCGATAGAAGCTATTGCAAGTGAACCGAGTTCCTTGAACCGAGAATCTACGATCATACAAAATCATTTGTCCGACTTTACTGTTCGAAAAAACTCATTTACTTCACAATTCGTTAACTTTTCTGGCAGAAAGCTCGGAGAAAGAAGAGTATCCCACCGTCTGTCATAATGAATATGGATTGAATAAATGGAATGTGGAATCTTATCTAGACTTTATCGTGGAAATTGCTTATATAACATCGTAATCTAAATCTTAATTATATAGGAATGATATATAAAATTACATTACTCTCTGCAGCTTCTAAGTATTCCGCATTGACTCAATTAGCTATAATGCAATAGCAGATTTGAACACGTTAGTAACATTCCTTCAGCAATTAGATAATGTGATGTAGTCTCGTTATTGATGTCTTATCATTTATGGAAAAAATATGAAACATTAGAAAAGCGAATTGATGGAACATCTTGTTTAAAGTGATTACGCTTAAATCATATTTAATTGTTTAATATATTGTTATTATTTACGATAAGAAAAAATATCGAGCATGAAATAAATAAGTCTTCTCAAATGTTGCAGTGCATATTCGCTCAAAATAAATTATGGATCTGGAATTCATAACAAGATTTATAATTGTGCATGCATGTATACCAGACAGCACACAATATTTATAAAATATTCACAAAATATGTATAAATATTTATAAGATTTATTTTAAATATTTTGTAAATATTTTTATGATCTTAGATTATACAGATCATAAACATTTATTATAAATATTATGAAATATTTATTATTATGTAAATGTTATAATAAGTGCTACGAAAATACTTAATGAGACATCATAATCCAAATAAAAAATACTTATTAAAAATATTTATTTATAACATATTTATCATAAATATTACATAAAATGTTTAGTCTATATTTTAATAATATTTCGAATAAAGCTTTATATAAAATATGTATGAAATATCTATATAACATTTCAAAAAATGAATATTAATAAATATTTATCATAAATATTCTATGCTGTCTGAATATGGGTGTGCGCGCGCATGTGTGCACATCACATATATACATACATATCGCTTGTTTAAAAATGACATAAGTCAAACATAATGTAATTTATGAGTTATTACCATGAATGAGTTAAGTAACTTAACTTATTCGTAAAAAAAAATCGACAAAATCGGTGCAATTAAAAAAAAGTTTTTAAAAAAAGGTAA
>NW_017259225.1:905773-925304 GCF_001594045.1 Atta colombica | reverse complement strand
TATATATATATATATATATACATACACGTACATTTTACGTCATAAATATAAAGATATCTTTATTCTTAATGACATCACAATTTAATAAATACAGAAAGCCGATGAAATCACTTGCGAAGTCGTAGAACGGGCGCGAGTTTCGATGTATAAATGGACATTGCGTAGTATAATTGATAATTCGGGAGAGTTATACTATTTTAGGATTTCAGAAAGAAGAGTACTCACTTCAATTCACGTCGATCACCTTTGAAGTCTTCCGGCACCAGATTGTGCGTGACCTTGTTGATCTTTCTAGGCAAGAGTTTATTTACGTTGAACTTGAACTCCATCTCGACGAGATGATGGAAGGGATTGCTGTCACCGTAGTATTGAAAAGAACTTAATTGCTGCACTTCCTCGTTCTCGTTTTCTTACCTTGTTCTCTTTTATTACGTTCCGCGTTCTCGATGAATAATCACGAGACTGTTTTTTGCGACCCTGCGTTTACTGGGAGCGACAACGAGCTCGCCTTGAATATGGCCGTTGTTCGCGCACCCTTTCGCGGCAACTTCACTTCGCGTTGTTGATTGTCACGTGAACATTGATCGGTTTCCTCCCCCCTCTCTCCCTTCTTCCTCTTTTCTGCCCTCTTCCCTATTCCTCTCACTCACTCACTCACTCTCTCTCTCTCTCTCTCTCTCTCTCTCTCTCCCTCTTCTCCCCTCTGTCCCTTTTTCTCTGTCACACTTTTGCGGCGAGGCGAGCTCCTGTCACTGATGCAGAATCTTACACGAGAGCCTTGTATCTAATCGACACCTTCGCGCGGCACCTTCGATCACGTGGGTGCTTAATGATTGTCACCGTCTTCCTGTATCTTCCAATCGTTTTTCGTTTCAAATTTAATTTCATTATCTTGTCCCGAGATTATTTTAACATCTCTCGACACGACGAGAGTGGTAGATCGATCACCTCTCGCTGTCTACACGAAGACATGCTCTGAGACGAAACGCTCTGAACAGAAAAGAGCGATATGCGAGAGAGCGCAGTTCCGTAGAATCGATCGCTTCTCCCGATGCTGCAAAGCTACATACACCAGTCACCAAACTCTACCAGACTCACTTGACGGCTCACGGCCAACTGATAGCCATCGCCGTCGTTCGCGTGTACAGAGCACGAGGATGCGACCTCCACATCCCTCCTTCGCGGGAGAGCGACCGGCGCGGCGATCCAATGCTCTTACATGTAGGTATCGAATATCGAACGAATGTTTTCGAAATCCTAATAGTACTCGGACGACTAATAGAAAATCGACCGAATATTTGAAAAAAATTTACGATAATCGAGATAAATAATAACAATAAAAATCCGCGATTTATAGACGCTTTCCAAACTTTTCTCTTGACAAAACATCAGTCGCATTGGATTGCGTTGTCTTTCAGAGTATTACGTTCAATTTTTGCCGTAAAAGCAACATAAGTCGCGCCAAAGCGCGCGCGCAGCTAGAGTGGCTGAGGCTGATATTTCATGTAGTGTCGACAAAACTTTTCAAGCCTGTTGATTGGATAAAGATGTTCCCGGATCTTTCCATGCTACAGCCAATCAACACGCTTGAAAAAGTTTGTTGTACATATGTACGACACCTAAAATATCAATTTTAAGCCAGTTTTACATTAGTTGCAAGCTGATCGCAAGTTTGCGACAGCCAATATGAAACGTTGATTTCAAAAGCTTTAGATTGGTTGTCGCAACAATCTTGCGATCAGCTTGCAACTAATGTAGAACCGGCTTTAAGGACTGCCGCAGACAAAATTTCTGTAACAGTAACCTTAAGACAACAGTGAACTTAAGCCGATGAGCCATCTGCTTTAAATTTACGTATTCTAACGGAAATAGAAATAGCAATAAACTTATTCATAAGGCGAATTTCAACCGGTTGAAATTCACCTTATTGCGAGATTATAGATAAGTTATTGTTATTTCTACATCCGTTAGATTACGTAATCTACAGTAGTATTCTGGGGGTCGATTGTGTATCTTCAAATGAGATAAAAATTACAAAAATGAGTAAATTCACTAGAGTATTCATAATTTAATTGGTCAATACCTAATAACTTTTTGTAATTTTTACCTCCTTTCAAAATCCACAATCGATCCCCGTGTAATGACGAAGTGAAAATACGAAATTATTAGATTTGTCGTTGTGGGGAAAAACGTGAAAATGTGAAGTGAAACATAATCCGCGATCCGATTCACGCTCACAACGCTTAAAAATCATTTCATCCTTGTCAAATGTTAAAGCCAAACGATGCTCATGAATATTATCAACATAAATCGAACCACTAAAATTTATTCCTAATTTTTTCCAATTCTAGAATTAAAAACGGATAACGAATAAGTCAAACTTCGATTAAAAGTGATTAAAAGTAAACCGTGAGTTGTGGAACTGGGCCTAAATGATTTTCTGCCATTATTTACAAAGTCAATCCTGTTGAAAATGAATATCTCTAAGCATTCTTCGTGTAATTCTCATATGTGGTTCAAAGGCCTCATCCTTTTCATCCAGTAACAAAATTATTATCATGTATATTGATTTGATTTTTTGATTTTATTTTTGTCTTTGAACTGTGCAAAATTATATATTTAATCTTAAAACTGTTCAGTCGATTTAATCGACTGTTCCTCTCGTTCTATTTCTCAGCCCTTCTTTCTCGGATCTTATCATTCGACAAGAAATTTCTTGCCGAACTCTCCTGAGATTGCTCGCAATTGTATCATGATGAAAGTTAGGGAATCACACGATATGAGATGGCTTACATTTTCACCCTGATAAAAGAGAATGGATACCATGGTTCAAGCTTATACTTTAAGTTTACACGTTACGCATAGTGTTACGGAATTTTGTGTGTGGCAGCCTTAAGGAAATATTTATATTGGCCGTAACCGTATGCCTTAATCTATATAAGAATTAATTAATCAGTCAAGTATTCCCTTCTTATTCGACTGTAGGAAAAGAATACTCGAAGATAATTGATCAATTTTTACAGATTATGGTATACGGCATACGCTTTATAGACGCATAATATTATTTAATATTAAGTAAATATTTTAAGCATATTCTTAGAATGTTAAATGTAACAGTTCAAGAATATTTTAATAAAATTATATAATATTAAATAATATCCTCGAAATATTAATGGATAATTATATGTCCATTCCTGATAATGTTATATTATTATTTAATGTTACTTTTGTAATATTATTTAAACATTAAAAATTATTATAATAGCATTTACTTTAATTTGTAAAACTGCTACATCTTCAGAATAAATATACGTTTAAAGGCTGATTTTGGTGCGCAGTTGTAGTACCTACTGAATATGTATTTAAAATTACGCCGAAACATTTTTTTAGCACACGATGCAGCATAAACTGATAAGAACTTTTTGTTACTGGATTACGAATTCAAATTGCATTAAATTAAAAACAGTTAATATTTCTAAATACTTTAATAATATGTCAGGGATATAATACCAAAAATATTGTGTAAGTGGATATATAGAATACTCTCTATAGAATACTCTCATAATATTAAAAATTATTATATGATATTCTCAAAATATTATAATAACTCATTTTAATTTTTTTAATAATATCCGTACATCATAATAACATTCTAGGAATATTTTGCGTTTATAGGGCAGTTACCAATATAAACGCTCCCTAAGTCTATTACATACAATGATTTAAGGTTTAAACACAATAGACAATAAGCACAATAGACATAAGGCAACAGGGAATAACAAGTCATCCAATCAGAGCTCGATGTGTAAATTCGATATTGTATTCCAGAACTCTGATTGGAAGCTCATTATTGTCTATTGCCTATTGTGTTTAAAGCCTTTAAAGCCAGATCATAGATCTTTGTATAACACATACAGCATAATGCATATAGCATAAGAAAATCAACCAATTAGAATCTTTAACGGGAAGCACAAACTCTTGCACAACGCATAACACATAATGAATAAGAAAATAAATCAATCAAAGTCCTTTGTTTTCTTTATTTCCGTGAAATAAAGAACTCTGATTGGCTGAATTTCTTATGCCTTATATGTTATGCGTTATGTAAGAGTTTATGCTTCTCGTTTTTCATTTTATAGAAAGGAAAAAAATGAAAGATTTTAATTGATTTATTTTCTTATGCATTATGCGTTATGCGTTATGCGTTATGCTTGTGCTTCTGTCCTTAAGATCAGCTGTACAGTTCCTGCAAAAAGTTTGGAAGTGGAAATATATCAATATTTACACTTTCTGTATATATAGAAATGAATACTAAAATTATATTAGGTGTAGTAAAAAGAAATCCATTATTTTTGCATGAAATTGAATGGAAAAATAATGGATTTCTTTTTACTACACCTAATATATTGGGAGTACAAATTAGTTCGATCCGTCAAAAGATAGCTCCAGCTGTTGTGAATGGTTCATAGTGACAACTGATTTTGGCGGTTTCAGAGAGGTTAAACATCTGCTAATAATATTCAGTTTATATCGCTTTGAATTTCATACAAAAACCTTGATTTTTGATTTTCTGCTTTAATTGAAAAAAAAGTGCGACCGAAGCCGAAAAAGATCAAATGCTTGTCGAAGTTTACACTGCTCCAACTGATAAATCATGTAGGGAATGGTTTCAACGTTTCAAGAATGGAGATTCAACATTGAAGACAAGCCTTGTTCTGGAGCCAAAAAAATTCGAAGACAAAGAATTAGAGGCTTACTCGAAGAAGATCAGAGTCAAACGCAAGAGGAGCTTGCAGAATCATTTGGGGTAACTCTACAAGCCGTTTCTGTACGATTGAGAGCCATGGGAATGATTCAAAAACAAAGAAATTGGGTGCCTTATGAACTGAAAGACGTTGAAAGGTGATTTTTCACAGCTGATTCAAAGACAACAGAGAAAAGGTCAGATTGTGATTGGAAATGAGAAATGGATATTCTATGACAATCCCAAGAAGAAAAAATACTACGCTAAGCCCGTCTTGTTTACTATGAGCTGCTGAAACCTGACGATTCCATTACGAGTGATCGGTATCGGCTACAATTGATTCGTTTGAGTCATTGCGAGAAAAACGGCTGGAATACGAGCAAAGACGATGATAAAGTTATTCTTTTTCATGACAACGCTCGACCTCATGTCGCTAAAGTCGTAAAAAAATATTTGGAAACGCTCAAATGGGATGTTTTACCGCACCCGCCGTATCTTCGGACATTGCTCCTTCTGGTTGTTCCGAAGGATGCAGCAAGTCACCGGTTCACTTTTTTCGCAGAAATCGAAAATTGGCTCCAAAATTGGATCCCCTCCAAAAACGAGTCATTTTTTCGGGATGGAATTCGAAAATTACCTGAGAGATGGGAAAAAGTAGTAGGCAGCGGTGGACAATATTTTAATTGATCAATTCATTCATTTTGTTTTGAAATAAATGCACAAAAAAACGGACCGAACTAATTTGTACTCCCAATACATAACAACTGTATAAATAACATATATATTTATTTAACAACATATTTTTTAATTTTCTTTTCTAAAAGATTTTTCTTTCCTTTTTTGTTTTGACATAATTTAAAAAAGATTAATTTAACAGTATTCTTGTATGTGACTTTTCTTTAAACTCATTCATTTCAATGATTCAAAACAATAATATTTGAAAATCGATGATTTTACTGATTATATATGAGACATAATGTTTGCAAAGCGTAAATTTCATTTTTTGTTTATACTGATAGAGAGAAATAATTTGTATACGTATTGTATATATAACAATAATGATATTTCTTGAAAAATTCTGCGCGTTTCTTTATTTTTGAATCAGCCATTTTGCTTAAACAATATAATAAACGAAGAAAGGTCTCAGAAAATTTAAACTGCACTATTAAATTATTTCTTTCTAAAAGCGCATTGATTAAATGTCACTTTTCTTTAGTGTTGAAATGACATAGTTATAGCTTTTTATTTTCATTAAATTATCTTTGAGATATCTTTGAGATATATCATCACTACATTATAATCACTACTTATAGTTTATAATTTGCAAAATTTTCCGTTGAGAACGGAATTATTAATTTAATTGCGTTAATTTATATTGTTTATTGCGCGCTCTTATTTTGACCCAAAGTCCACCTTGTGCTCTGACCGTCAATCGAAATTTAGCTATCACTTTCTCCTTGCCAAGGGTTGGCTCTAATTGGCATTTCCTCAGAATGGCACTGATGATTGATTTTATTTCAAGAGTGGCAAATTTATATCCTAAAAAATTACGAAAAAGGAGTAATGAGTATTTTTCTTCGAAAAAAATTAATGAATCTTATGATTTATCTTATGATATTTATCTTATATTGATATATTGAAAAAAACTTTTAAAAACATAAACGTTAATTTTTTTTTATAAAATAGAATTTTTAGTCTTCGTCTACAATAAATTAGAAATCAAAAACTAGAAATTGATCAATCACAGTCGAATGTAAGAAGAATAATTGATTATAATTGTAATTTTTTTTATAATATAATATATTGAATGTGTGTCTTTTTTTAATACTTCTCTCATGTATCTTATGATTATATTTGTATCTTATGATTTATATTTGTTATTCTTACCGATACAATTGCGAGGTCCTGCACTAAACGGTATGTAAGCATATGGATGTCTTCCCTCAGAGTTTTCAGAGCTAAAACGTTCTGGTTTGAAATCGTGAGGATCAGGATAATGATGAGATAAGCGGTGCGTGCAGTATGGTGCTATAAATACGCCACAACCGGCCGGTATTATATATTTTCCTGCATGATACAAAGTGATATTGTTATAATGTTTTTCAAGAATGATTTAGAATAATATTTTTATATATAATGTATATAATTATATTATTTTTATCATATCTTTATTGGATGTTTAGATGGATATCTTTATTGGTTCTATTTACTAAATATTCACGAATAATGTTGAAGTATTTGTTGATATGTATTATCTACGTAATAATATATTAATAATTTATATTATATATATTTTACATATTCTAATTAAAATGTAATTGTAAATAATTAAATGATACAGTTGTAAATTTCAAAAAAAGCTGTAAAAGTAAATGTTCGCAGAATTAAAGCGCAGAATTAAAATCATACTTATTATCATGGAAAAAGTTCTGACAGCTACAAATTAAACTGCCTAAAATTTAAAATTCTTTTTAAATTTTGTACAATTTGTGAATTATAATGAAATTGTGCTAACTCTATTACAAATAAGTATAAATTAACTAAAGAATAAACATAACTTCATTTACATATTTTAACAAATGGATATAAGCATAGTTCACACATTTTTGTTAATTTACACACTGACTATTATACGAGCGAAGACCTTCTTATCTTTTGCGACTTGCGTTTAAGTTTTTAATGTCTTAACAAGATCTTACGATCGAATTAATATTGATTTTACTGAAATTAATAAGAGCAAATTAATAATAATTTAAATTTTACATTTCTAATTGCCATATAGTATTTTTCTGAAATTAATAATTAATAATTATTCTTTTGTTAACATTAATAATGATCTGATAGAGGTCGAAAGATCTGTTTATTGTTTTATTAAATTCACTGTTTAAATTTTAGCAATAAATATTCGGCTTGGCTCATAGCTTTTTATAATATTACAAAATTTTATTACCTAGTTTTATATCCTCTCCAAGTGTTCTAGCAAAAAGTGGCACACTAGGATACAACCTTAGAGATTCCTTTATACACATATCTAAACATGTCATCTTCTTAAGATCCTGCATAGTTGGCGACCTTGTGTCATTGTTAAAAATCTCATGCAATTCCATGACACATCTCTCCTGCCATTTCGGATTATTTGCCAGAAGGAAGAGTGTTATCGCAGTAGCAGTGCCGACCGAATCCTGGCCAGCCAGCATAAAAGTGCAACATTCCTCGATGATATCTCGTTCAGTAAATTGGGGATTTCTTTCACTAATCTCGACCATGTATTCTAGTAGAGATTTTTTTCTAATCGTGCTATCATCGGCAATAAGAGAGCCATTCTTTTTCAAAAATTCGCGTTTCTCCTTCATTTTTTTAAAACAAAAATTGAACAGATCTTTCTGTTGCTGCTTCTCCGATTTTCCAGCTGCTGTCAATCGGTAAATCCAATCGATTAGCAACCATGGTCGTGCAAATCTATATGACATCATAACTTGGCCCCTATTTATCATGATGATTTTTAAAACATGAGAATATAATAAAATATTGAGAAACAGAATATGATAATTTTTAGAACAAGATTTTATTTTTTTAATGTTGGATTTTAATAACAAGATTTGCTAATAAAATAAATATGTTGATATTCTCACTTTCTGAAGGGGTCATCCTCACCATCGTTTTTTCCTTGGTTTGTCGGTGTACCCAGAATCGTCTCTGAAATAAATATTATGTCAGAGCACTAATATTTAATGTAAGCATCATGCGCTTTCGAAATATTAAAACGTGTGATAATAAATATTGAAGAGAGGACTTTGAAGTACGTATAGTCTTTTTTAAGGCATATTAGCGGTAAACGTAAATACTGAAAATCAATAAAAGCATAATACACGAGTATGAACTATTGTTTCGATAAGTCTCGATGTGGATGCTTATGCTTATATTGCACTTAACCACATGTCGTATTTATGAAAAAGTAAAATATTTTGGCATATGTCGTCATTTACGATAAGCATTGATTTTTACAAACAAATGCTATGACGCGGTAGAATACATTAGTATTTCTATTATCTATTTCATTGTATGATGATCTTATCTTTATTGTTACGTAAATACATAATATATATTATTTTGATTTATGCTATCACGTAGGTACTATTATTATTATCTTTTTCTTTTTTCATGTTTGCACTTCATAAAAAAGATAGACAAAGTTCTTTTACTCGCTTTTATAAATTTTTCTTCGATGACTTTGATTGACTTTGATTAGTTACACACTAAAAAAAAATTTACGGACTTTAAATTCACGAACTTGATTAAATATTTGTTTAGATAGTATATCAATGGAGTCATTTGCTTACAGAAAATAAATATTTAATTTTAAAAAATGATACTTAAATTAAGTATAATTTTTTTGAATTAAATAAATATTTATTTACTGTAAGTAAATGATCCCATTGATACTATTTAAACAAACATATATTAAAATTTCGTGAATTTCTTTTGAGTGTATCGTATGAAGATAATTTTCACTGGCGAATTCACGAGGAGAGCCATGGGAGTTATATCCTTCCCCTCCTCCTCCTTTAGAGTCTCATTTTTAAAAATATTTTGTAATAAAATGTCACATTTTTTTTAATATTTCTAAAATCACAATTTTGATGTTCTAAAAATATTTTTTAATTTAAGAAGCATCCATAGGTTCTTGCGGCTTACTGTGCTATTGTTAATACTGCATTATACAACGTTATGCGAAAATCACTAATTACAAGACTATATAAAATATTACTGTATCTGCTGATAAGTGCTGATAAGTCGCTACTGCTCAACAAAATTTTTCCCTTTAGCATTTGAAAGTTTGAAACATAAAAAGACCTTGCTCTCATCTTTCGGATGATGCATAAAGATTTTATGCATCATGCACTGTTACTATTTTAAGAAATGCGGCAATCTGTAATTTGTATAATACTTCAGCGATAATTAGATATGCATAGTGCATAAAATCTTTATGCATGATCAATTTCTTTACAGATCATATTTGTAAAATTTTTCAAGACTAATGTACGGGACTCACTGGAAAAAAGCACCCCTAAAGATGAAAAGCAAGGGGACTCATTGTAAAAAAACACTCCGAAAGATGAGAACTTTGTAACACATTTTTTGCAAAAATTGTAAATTTTAATACAGCTGCTATATTGAGATCACCGTTTTGAATTTTATATCTTTAATATCATCGACCCAAAAATCAGAAATTTGAATTCTGTGATAAGAATTCTTAAAATTTACCCATTTTGGGTAAATTTTAAAATAAAAAATAATAAAAATTTTGATGTATCTGGACTATATTGAGTCAGCCATTTTGAATTACTTTTGACATAAGATTTAGTTTCAGCGATCCCAAAAACCTCCTATACATTTTACTTTTTAAAATTTTCAACCTTATTTCATCTACTTATTTCACCTAATATGTTAAATCTATCTCTTATCTTTAAGGATAGTTTTCACCCTTCAGAGTGGACCATGACTGATAAAAAAAAATACGTGTCAAATATTTTTCAAAGTTCTACAAATATGCAAAGTTTCATTAAAAACAGTGACACTTCCGTAGGTTTACTTGTAAGTAAAAAAATCTTATATTAATTAGGTACTTATTTATAACACATTCATTTATAAATAAGAACACATCAGCTGCGATCAAAAATAAATTCCTCAATAGAAAATTCTATTATAACAACTTGAATAGCCTTTTGAAATAAGAGGATATTCAAAATACTAGCGGTACGCTTATTTGTTAGAAGAAATTTGTGATTTCACGTGCTATCGTAGTAAGCATGCATGCAAGATATTCTTCAGGTATTGAGAGAATTGCAATTCTAAATTCAGTACTTTATGATTATACGAACTTTAATAGAGTATCCTCTTAAGGACATATATAAATGAAAAATCTTTTGACATTAACACGGAATAGCTAAATAGTAGAATATTTTTTTTGGGGTGTATATATTTTTTTTGCTGATATCATTTTAAATAAAATGTTTTATAAATTAAATATTTACGTAGTAATTTTTCAATGTAATGTTAATGAGAATAATTTGAATAGTCTACCTTTTTGAATTTGACTTTAAAAAAATTTCATTTGCAACGCGCAAATTTAATAATAAGGAAAGATACAAAAATTATATAAATAATTAATTTTTTTCTTTTTCTTTGTTATTCGTTCGTTACAATTGACTTATGATGTTTCAGAAACCCGGCAATCCAAAAATCAACTCAAAAATATATAAATCCGTCAGTGACCTCCCCTCCCTCCTTGACAAATGTCTGGATCCGCCCTCGTGATTCTTGGATAATGAAAGAAAGTTTTCTGTTCGTCGTTATTAAAATCTTTTCAAAAACAAACAATTTACATTACGTACCGATTAATATATCGTAAACCGAATTATTGATAAATACGGTGATATTTATGTCCTTCGCATCCTTTTCAAATAACTTATCGACTAGACGATCAGCACACTTGCCAAATATTCCAACGAATTTCTCGAGCACCTGACGATGAAAAATTGGTTGCAAAATTCTTCGATGTACTTTCCATTGGTCGACGTTTTGCGTAATCAAGCCCTTGCCCAAAAAATTATCGAACAGCTTATAAAAGAATATCTTCTGTGTATGCTTCATGCTGTTAAGTACTACTTGGATGTCTTCTGGCTCGACGAGCATAACGTATGGTAGAAGCGTCAACCAGATTCGGAAAATACGACCATAACTCTGTGCCTCGTTTGTCATCCTTTGAATCACTAGAAAATCAAAATCTTTTTGTACATGAACGTTTATCATTTTCAATATTTTATCATTTTAAAAACTGTATTTATTTGCAGGCCGTTGCAACTTTTGATATAAAAATAACATAGAATTTGGATGGTTGAATAAAATATACAGGTAGGATCACGATTTTAGATAGCTAACGATTAATTAACAATATAAAACAATTTTAATTAATAACATTGAATTACTCACGATTTCCTTCGAGAACAATGTTAGCGTTGCCAAGAATGGGCACTGTCTTCGGTCCATCGAGGGTAAAGATAAATCTGAGGATTCTGATGTAATTCTTCAATGTATATATAATATAGATAACAGCTAGAAAGGCAAGATAGATCCACATCTCTCCTGATGTACGATTCAACTAATTACAAAAAATGTAATTTTTATGTCAAATGAATAATAAATTGCAGGAAAGAATAAGAAAACTGCTTAGTAATAAATCATTCGATTTATTACTAATTGCGACATATTTTTTGAAATAACAAAGACATTGCTAAATAAATTCAGTCTGGTCGACTGTTTGATTTGATCTAAGTAGCAAACAATTGAATAAAATTCAATTGTTTGCTACTTAGATCAAACCAAACTCAAAATGTGCTAAAAGGAATGCAAATAGAGAGTAAATAATTTATGAATATATCTGTTTAAATTTCAATATTTGTATTTCTCAATTCTGTAATGCTTCAAATTACTATTTCTAACAATTCTAAAAATATCTTCTTGAATCAATATTATTATAACATAACACAAAAAAAAATTTATCTCGTAATTTTTTAAACTCGATCTTATCGATAGCAATTATAATTGCTATCGATAAGATCAAGTATAAAAGGATTACGATTTTTATAAGTTTTATATAATTGTTGATAAAATGATCACAAAGAGGAAAAAAGCAAAAGATAAAAAGTAAGAAACAGGAAACAAAGAATACATTGTAGAACAACAATTAGATTCAACAATTTCTTAATTATAATTTATCACTTTGCATTGAATCGCGCGTATAGCAGCCTTATCGTAATATAACGTTTGATACACTGACATTATATCATTATAAATAATCATTATAAATTGGTTCACCCGTTAAAATTTGTGAGAGACGTTTACTTCCTCACAATTAACAATTCAAGATGAGACACTTGTCAATTAATCGAATCATGCAAGTAAAATGTCGCGAGTAATCGCAATACGAATCGTATAAGTTTTACAGCAATATAAGTTTTACAGCAAGGAGAAATCGAGAATATTAGTCGAAAAGTTTATCAACTATGTGTTAACTTATCCAAACCTATACATGTGCGATTACAAACTGTAAATTAAAATATTAAAATAACATAATATTGAGCTATTTTAATTAAATTGTTATACGGGATTTTCGAAATTTGTTATGACTATCAAGATCATGGGATTTGTTCATTGTTCAAAAATAAATATTTTTTAATGTAAAATATTATGATGGTTCTTTTATTCTTAAAAATATAAACTTATATAAGAACGGCAAATCACACTCGCAAACTTTCCAACTATTTATCTTTCACTTCACACAAAAGAAAGTTTAGTCGAACTATTTTTTGAGAAAGGGAATTTAAGATACAGCTATATAATTTGGAGAAAGTTGATAGAAACAGGGCGCTTTAAATTCGATGCACGTATACACACATAAATCATATAATATATTAAGTGAAAGTTATTAGTATGACATCTGTCAACCAACTCGTGTTTATTTTTGTATGTCTACGTCATAAGATAAAAAAAATACCCTTCCCTTTCCATCGAAAAAATATGTAAGTGTACTTAAAAGCTGTCGCATCGTATTCATAATTTCTGACAACTTACATTTATTTCTTTAATTTTCCTAATTTATAGCACGTTACATATGACATTTAACTAAATTACATTGTGTAGACCGTTTTCCGATTAAGTTAGGCTTCTCTTAGCGATATTTATCATCTTACTCACTGTTAATCCAACTTTTATCAACATGATAAAATCATTCAGCAATAAAATCATTTGGAACTGAGATCTCGCGGAATTATCATTGTTTATAAAATATGCAATATCGCAATCATCCTTGATCGAGAGATTCAAGAAGAAAGAATTTAATTCTGCGTAGTACACAAAACAATACGTGCGTAGAATCAATTTTCGATTTTCCATATCATTTGTCAATTTCTATTAATTTCTATTAATCAACACAATAATAAATTACCTAGTGTAATTTATAATACGTATCTACCCTCACCTGCTAAAGAAAAACCATAAAGGCGTGTCATAATCTCTTGAGAGATCGGTCACTACTGTCAGACATTCGCACAACGAGAAATTTACATTCGCAATTGAAATGCTCAACTGACTAAACCTTGCTCTCCGGTAGTTTATATAGATATGTACGAGGAGATCGGATTGTCTCATAACTAAGCTCGTAGACCATTTCATCGCTAAAATTGATAATTAATGCCCCGATCACGTATATGTGTGATACGCGCGTGTGCGGGCGTGTCTCGCGAATTACCCAGGTGTCGTCCCAGGACGACCTCCAGGAGACGAAGTGAGGCGAGGTGAAAGCAAATCGAAACAATCAAAGATGATGCTTTATATGTATCCTTTTTGTGTATGTTCAGAATTGTAGAACAGGATGAGATAAAAAACTCATGAAGAAAAAGTGATTTTTAGGGCGAAATGATTCGATTGCTTTTACAAATCGCGCGCACGATGCATAATTAATCTAGGCGTAAGTACCGAAAATCTATAATAGTAACATAGTATACTAGTAATGTAAACTATAGATTTTTAGTATTCATAGTGACTATGATGTATCCCTATAAATAGTGAAGCGCTGCGCGTTTTATTTTTCATTTCGCGGTGTTTTTCGTCCTATTTTATACAAATAGTAGTAAAACGTGCAATAATGGTAAACTTGCAAAAAATATAAGATGTATAAATGCGTTGTCACAGTTATGAGTATTAAAAATTAAGATAAAGATGGAATCACACATTAAAAATTAAAAAAAAATGATTTTAATGTTATGAAATCACATGATTTAAGATTAAATCATTTATCAATATTTATAAAAAGATAATAATTTGCACAAACATGACTATTTATATATTGAGTTTCATGTAATTAAATAGAATGTGAAGGACAAGTAGAATGTGACCTAGGACGAAGACTTTAGACTTTTCAGAGTGTAAAGTACCTCATTGAAGAGAAGGGTGGAAGGGTGATTTCAATAACACGCGTACAATTACCAGTACAGCATGAGAAAGTTATGTAACCTAGAAGCAGGATAATATAAAAGTAATATAAAAGGATAAGCAAAGCGTGTAGCATAGACACCTTAGTTAAATAATGATTTTTGTCACTTAAAATTTGTTAAAATTTATCAAAAATTTTAAAAATGTTGTTTAATATCCCAAAATTGTGAATGTAGAATTCCGCATCCATGAAAGCTCTGGGATTTCTGCACATCTATGGGAACTAAAAAGCTCTGAAAAACTCCTATCTTTTATAAAGAAGGCTCCAAAACTGACACAGTAGATAGTATAATACCATACAAATAAATGAATGTGAATAAGATTTCTAAAATCCTTTCCTTTGATATAAAAAAAGGTATTATTAAGTATAAATCAACAAAAAACGAGTTATTATTGATTATTTATATGCGCATATCGAAGAAGAAAGGAAATTAAAAAAAATATTTTTATTATGAAATTTTTTATTATTGTTCCAATAAAATTTTAAAAGATCTTATACAAAATTTTTTATAGATTTATGTTGTTCTGCAGAACACAAACGCGATAATTTTTGGGGGGAGGGGGGAGGGTGGAGAATTTTTTTATAAATACAGGTTTGCTTTCAGCTCCAATAGAACTAAGTATTATTTAACGCAATAACACAATACTAACGATTAAATTAGCTTATGCAGGTGTGAGAGTTTACGCTGTACTCCGATTTTATATTTAAAACTATATTATAAGGAAAGAAATAAGAATAAATCAAACAAATTTAAAAAACTACAAACATGTAAAACGATAATATTATTCATAATATAGCCACTTATTCAAACTAAGCAATTTGTAAGAGAAAATAATAAGAATTAATTTTATTTTCGCATTTATAAAATTCATTTTTAGATGATTTTATATAGAAATAAGCCAAAAATATATGAATTATGAATTTTTACTTCTTTAATTATGTATAAACTAGATTTTTATCAGTATTAACTCTTACTGTATATACATTCTTTTAGTATCCATTAAATGTATCCATTAAATGTATACGGGGTTATTCATGTCCGGCATATTTTTTTTATAAATTAAGTAGTTCAAGAAAATTTATGTAGCTTCCTTAATTATTCTAAATAAAAGATTTATATAGATTAACAAATCTATTTGTTTAAATATTTTATTTTTGCAGATATATAAACACAAATATGAATGTGGAAACATAGAACACAATCATACATAAATTCAAAGCACACGAACTTAAATAGATCAACGGATCGAGAGACACGTCTGAGTGAAGCGATGGCTTACATCCGAATCTGCCGATCTTGTTAAAATAACAGAGCTCGTTGTTGGGCACGATTTTCGGGATTTCGCGAGCGGTGATTTACGGAATCGCTATGATAAGATTATAACAGTATTTTTAGTCATATTTCCTATTGATATTTATATAAAAATTTTAATTATAATCATTATATAGTGACATCATTTAATAAATTATAAATTCATCTTATTTGTTATGTTTATTTATTAACAGCATCAACTAATTCGCAACAAATATTATACGTAACACGCAGTACATATTGGGTGTGGGAAAAAGTTCGTGGCGTTTTTCCCGTTAGATGACATTAAATGCTCAGCAGTCGGCAATTACTAATCACATCGGCAACACTAGATGTGCGTTTAAAAAGTGACATTTTAACCTTTGTTTTGAGCTGAAAAAGATTGAAATCGGTGAAGTGGATCAAAAGTTATTTTATTTTGAAAATGGAAATAAATAAGGAAAAAATTCGCTACATTTTGCAGTATCGCTATGATAAAGGCAAGAATGCTGCACAGGCTTGTGAAAAAATTTGCACTATTTACGGTGAAGATACTCTATCAAAATCAGCAGCACGGAAATAATTCGCTCGCTTTCGTGCTGGAAATTTCGATGTGAAAGATGAACCTCGCTCCGGTCGACCAATCACTGAAAAGTCCGATGAAATCATGATAAAAGTCGAGCGTGATAAGCATGTGAGCACTGTGGAGATTGCCAGGAAATTAGGCATCAACTACAAAACAGTTTTAAATCATTTACACAAAGCTGAATACAAAAAGAAGCTCGATGTTTGGGTTCCTCACGAGTTGAGTATTAGGAACATGATGGACCGAATTAACATTTGTGATACGCTACTAAAACGGAATGAAATTGAACATTTCTGAAGAGAATGATAACTGGTGATGAAAAATGGATCATCTACGACAATCCAACTAGAAAAAGATTGTGGATAAAGAAAGGAGAGAAGGCGTAAGCAATCGCAAAACTTGGATTGACAAGGAAGAAGGTGATGTTGTGTGTGTGGTGGGACTGGAAGGGAATCGTTCACTATGAGCTGTTATCGTCCAATCAAATAATTAATTCCGAACTCTACTGTGAACAACTGCACAGATTACAACAAGCAATTGAGAGGAAGCGGCCAGAATTAATCAATAGGAGAGGTGTCTTCCATCACGATAACGCTCGACCACACACATCTTTGATAACTCGGCAAAAATTGCGAGAATTTGGCTGGGAAGTTTTAATGCATCCACCGTATAGTTCTGAGCACCCTCCATAGCATCCTCAGACTATCATTTGTTTAGGTCTCTACAAAATTCTCTTAAAGGTGTAAAGCTAGCTTCAAAAGAGGCCTGTGAAAATCACTTGAAATAGTTTTTCGATTAGAAATCATAGAAGTTCTATCGCGATGGAATTGCCCCAAAAATGACAAAATATTATAAAAAATAATGGAGCATATTTGATTTAAATAAATTGATTTCAACTCATACTCTAAGAAAAACACTTTAATTTTACTAAAAAATCGCCACGAACTTTTTCCCATACCCAATAGGACCAGAGAGAAGCCTAAGAGCGTTCATGCCCGGGATTTAGCTGTTAGGGATTCCGCACAATAAAAGAAACAGAGAACAGAGAATAAGAATTTCAACCTATCAGAAATCATGCATTGTGGAGTACACAGTTTCTGTGTAGGTTGAAATTCTTATTCTCTGTTTTCTGTTTCTTCCTGTTCCTTTTATTGTGCAGAGCTCCTTATTTTATTTCGAAGCGCCTCTATATCCACAAAATGTAGACATTGAACTACGTAGCCAATGTCCATGATCCGATCGGTAATGTCCACAATTTTTTTGTATTCTTCGCTATATCCACGAATTTAGGTCTGTTAGACAAAGATGAACAATCAATCTGTCGGCGCTTATAATATGTCTAGTTACGAGACAACTTAGGGGCTTCACACAATAAAAGGAACAGGGAACAGAGAATAAGCATTTTAACTTATCAGAAATCATGTATTATAGAGTACACATAGTTTCTAATTTTATCTATATATTTAACGGACCGAAATTCGTGGAGATATAGCGAAGAACACAACCAAAAAATTGTGGACATTACCGATCGGATTATAGATATTGGTTACGTTCAATTCCACATTTTTTGAACATAGGGCGCTTCAAAATAAAGTAAATCCCGGACATGGCCGCTCTCAAACTTCTCTCTAATAGGACACAACTTAATCATAAATTGATAGAAATGCTGAAAGCGTCTAAATTCTAAAGCATCACATGATAGGTGTAGTGCAATTCTAGTAATCTGCAAATATTGCAACCGATCCAGCATGAAAATATGCATCGTGTGTTACTGACTTAACATTCAATTGTCTTATTTGATTGCTAGTCATCAGCCAGTCATTGCCAGCAATTGTCAGTCTGTCAGTCTGTTAGCGTATATGTGATGTTTTTAAAGATTTGATAAAGTTTATGGTTACGTATAATAAAATCGTGTATAAGATTGTACGTGAAAAAGAATCAAAAAATTGAAAATAAATTTTGTATTTGAATCAATTTGTTGACAAAGCGTGCTGCTTCGAGTATGGTTTATGTAACGGACGGTAATATACTATGATCTAATTTTTTATGTAAAATAATGGAATTTTTATACATAGTAATTTGCTTATAGATGGTGACGTGGTAAAATCTGCTCCATGGGGATTAAGAAGAATTTTCGGTTTCTTTACAGGAGTAATTTATATGATTATCATGTTGTAAGTGCTCTATAATTCACTATATAATCATCTACAATGCTGTATAAATTATGATTTTTTGATTAATTAGCTGTATTATTTTTTCTTCTTTACTCACATAATATTGGAAATATTTAGCTTTCAGACATTGGTCAATCCTGGTATGAATAGATTAGGAAGTCAATATTCAAGGGATTATCGTCCAGATTCTGGGTATGATAATTTCTTCAAATGTTTATATCAAACGATAAATATATAAAATAATAATTTGCACAATTTACTATATTTGTACAATTTATATAGACCACGTCCTCCAATGCGTAGACTTGGTAGACCAAACACGGGAAACAATGTTGACATTCCATTTTTTGGAGGTTGTAGCAGTTGCGCAAGATGAAAAAGTTAAAATAAAAAATATTTTGTTATATTTACTTTATTACAAGAAATTAATTAATTAATTTAGTTATGATTAAGAGATGTATAATTATATTTGTATCATTTATTCAGTATTTGTTATTAAAAAGTAGTGTGTTAATATAATATATTTAATGTAATGTATTGAAAATTATTATAATTATTATAACTCTTATCAAAAAAATTTTTGAAACTTTTATGAAGTATTAGAATTTCAGAAACATCACATATTATATAGATGTTATATGTATGTATGTATGTATGTATGTATGTATGTATGTATGTATGT
>NW_017259225.1:901667-905673 GCF_001594045.1 Atta colombica | reverse complement strand
AATTGATAATAATATAAATTATATTAATAAAAATAATGTAACTGTACATCTTTATTAGATGTGCCAAATTAATTTTACATTTGTCCAAAATATAGAGCCATGATACACGAAAAACTTAGTCACATTACTAAAATCCGGTTTTACCAATGCAAGATTAATTTTACATTAGTGGAACCAGGTCTGAATGATAAGACATACCATCAATGTGCATAATATTCAGTAGCTATACTGAATAACATCATTGAGTAGCGTATGTACATAAATTTCTAGCACTATAAATTTACTTACAATATGGATTCTAACGATGAAATGCTATTAATAGCATTGTTATCCAGTAATTATTATATAAATCATGCATATCTGCGACTATATCTATCATTTGCAATTAAATAGTGCGACTATGTTTCAATATACATTGCCTAAAAATCTATACTAATACATAACGTATGCTGTAGATTTTTAGCACTAATAATCAGAAACGCAGCTTCAGTCGTTCATGTACTATGGCTCATGAACAATTATAAATATACTATAGGATATATATATAAAAAAATCTTAAATTATTCAGTTCTGTATACTATTGTACATAACCTATAAAGTTTGCATATATCATTTTGTGTGATGTATAAATACACACCGATAGCTATACACACGCGCGCACAACGCACACACACATACACACACAACAAATATTATTATAGATCTAAATAAAATTTTTCTATTGTGTATACAAATTGCATTGCAATATTCGAGACTTCATTTATATTAATCAGATTTATAAAATCTTTGTAATCAAACCAGCTGCAATAGTGGTACCTTCTAATCGTAACATAACTCTACCTAGCTGTTTGATATCCTTATACAACTCCATGCAAACTGGTGTCTGCGTTGCGACTTCAATGATCGCACTAGAATTCTTAGATAAGCAACGCGGCTTTTTCTTGATCACGTCACCAGTACTTCGATGAAGTTGCGCTATTAATTTTATGATAACCGCTGGTTGTACCAAAGATTGTTGGTGCATCACTACTGGAAGCCCTTTTGTAATTGGTTTTGCTATCGCAAATATAACAACGTGCGCTTGAAAACAGGTCGTTATCGGTACTGGATTCTGCGGGTTACAGATAATATCGCCGATACCCACATTTTGCTGTTCAATTCCCGCTAATGTCAGCGCAACGTGATCACCAGCAAAAGCATTTGCCGTTGAAGCTTCATCCGACTGAAGACCTAAGATAAAGTAATTTTTAAGTACATAACAATCTTTACGATGTCCATTATTGCTAAAGCCTAATAGAACCTTAGTTTACCTTTAACAATTGCAATCTCGTTTTGAGGTAGTACTAAAACCTTATCACTCAAGGATACCATACCCGTTTCCACATGACCAGACACACAGAATCCAGATCCAGTACCCTTAAATATGTCATTCACCGAAAAACGAAATGGTTTATTTATAGGCCGCTCTGGGCACTTAAAATTATCGATAACGTTAACTAGAGTAGGTCCGATATACCTGTGAAATTAGTTCATAAGAAATAGATAAAAACATATATGCAAAATTGAGATATTACCAATTAGAGAGCTGCTCCTTTGGTTTTGTTACAATATTCTCTCCAGATAAACCGCTGCAAGGTACGAAAGTCACGGTATCTCTGAAGCCAGCTTGTTTTAGGAACACACTCATTTTGTCTACTATCTCATTGAATCTATCTTTAGACCAATTTACGGTATCCAATTTGTTAACAACTACTGCTAGTTGCGATACTCCTAAATTTTTAATAAAAATTCAAAATTGTAAATACAGAAAATTGATGGTAAATATATATTTTTTTAATAATTAAAATTTTTTATAAAGCTTAAGGAAAAAAATGACCTAAAGAGCGTAATAATAGGGCATGTTCGCGTGTCTGTCCTCCACTATCGAATCCAGTTTCAAACTCGCCTCTCGTTGCATCGACTACTAACAAAGCTACATCTGCTTGCGTAGCACCGGTTATCATATTCGGAATAAAATCCTTGTGTCCTGGTGCATCTAGCAGAGTGATAGATTTTGTGTCCGTTTCAAACTTCGAGTGACCTATATCCATTGTTATTCCTCGCTCTCTGTTAAAGATGTATTATAATTGGTACATTCTTTTGCATTGACTCTTTAATGTAATAAGTAGAGATGTACTGGATCATAAAATTATCGGATATCTGGGAAGGATAGAATTTTTCGAGTTGAATATTCGATATTTTCCGGATATCCAATTGGATTCTGGGACAGTCTTCTAAAAAAAAAAAAAGGCTGAGTGAAAAAAAAAAAGAGAGCGAAAAGGACTGTTTCAGTGAACATAATAACTGTGGAAGAAAAATTGTAAGTAATTTTGCAATATATAAGATGAATAAAACTCTAGCGAATTAAATCAAACTTTAAAATTGCCTATAAAAGCTGACACTGGATGGATTTGTGCAATTCAAATGAAAAAAATTTTTATTTGAGTATTACAACTATAATATATGTTTCGTTCGCCGTTAGATCTTTTTAATATGTCATCATGTTTAATCAAAGTACAAAGTGTAAATCGTCAAGCAGAGTCCCATAATTCTATAACGAATTGTGTTGTCCACATGTTGTATAAAGTTTGTATGAAACGTATGTTATCAGTTGTAACACTCAAATAAAAATTTTTATACACAAATCCATCCAATCAGTTCTTAAGCAATTTCAAAATTTGAATATAGATATTATAGCATTATGAGTATGCATACTTATTTATAAAATATTTATAATAATAAATTATATAATAAAATATGAACAATTTAATGATATAAAATTTCAATTGGATATACACTCCCAGATACTAATGCTATCTGACTATCTGATCTAAGTTAAATAATACCGAATAACGGATACTTTTTGGATATCCAGTGCATCCCTTATGCAAAAATTTGTTCGAATGTGTTCGAAATTGTCCAAAATGTAGTCAAAATGTCTGAATTCGTCCTAAAATTCATCCGAAAATTATCAAAATGTATAAATGTTCGGACAGTTATAGATAAAATGAGATACTTTCTGTCAAATTTCGGCAATACTGTCTTTGTTCGTCAGAATTTGTCTTTTTTTTATATTTTTCGGACAAAATGACAAATTTTTTCCACTATCTTCAATAACATAATACATAATCACCTTTCTTCGCCAGTTTCGTCGAGTACCCAAGCATAAGCAAACGATTGTTTTCCTATTTTTTTACTCTCTTGTTGATATTTATGAATAAGTCTCTGTGGTACTTGACCTAAATCGCAGAGTAAACGTCCAAGTAATGTACTTTTTCCGGCATCAACATGTCCCACGACTACCAAGTGAAGCTGTTCCTTGCTGCCGTCTCTCTTACTGTGATATATCGCTTCGACATCCACTTTTTCTTCATTAGATGCATTAGACTTTACTTTAGTATCTAATTCCGGTGTTATATGACCCGATATAGGTGATTGGCACCTTGGACTATTCATTTTTGACGAGACTATTCTTTTCTCCTTTTGTATGATATCTTCCTTGCGTTTGATTTCAGGACTGTTCCGATTGGAAGATGGACTTCCACAACGTGGGCTCAACAAATCTGTATTTTCTACACCACTTAAATCAAAACCTTTCACAATAGGTTTTGTCCCGGTCGGTACGACCTTTACAGTAGATGGTGTTGTAACTTGCAACGTAGGTTTTGACGATAATTTGCTACCTATTATGAAATTAATTCTCAGCTATGCTAAATTGAAGCTATACTAAGTTGCATCAGAAGAAAGATAAAATATAATCATCTGCATATGATTGCTAATATAAAATTGCAAAAATTGTATATAAATGCAAATTATACTATATACATATAATTACTGTAGTATAATACAAATATAATGTTAATTGTGTATATATTGTTTTGTAATATGTGTGTGTGTGTGTGTGTGTATGTGTGTGAGCGCATGCGTGCATTTAAAAACATGTCGATATCTTTCTCAAATCTCTCTA
>NW_017259225.1:888040-901567 GCF_001594045.1 Atta colombica | reverse complement strand
ATGTATATATATATATACATATACAATTAAAATATTCTTATTATAAATTTTTATATTTTTTTTATATTTTTCAAAAAAATGTTGACACCCTAAATATACATGTTTGGTAACCGTTTTACTTATCTATTTTTAGATATTGGGTTGTCCGGAAAGTTCGTGCCGACTAACCTATATAATTTAATAAATGTATACTAAAATTTAAATTTTCTGCGTTTCAATTTTCCTTGAACATCGGCACGAATTTTCCGGACAATCAATATATCTTTTAAGATCGATTTAAATTTTGATACGGAGTAGAAAAGTCAAAAGGTTTAACTGTGTTATAATGTACAATAGTTTTAAGAATTGGTCTTTTTCTCTTCCACTTTTTACATAAAGTTTTTCCAAATCCTGAGATGTTCTTTTTTGTATATGGAAATTCAATAGATCTCAAAGCACATACATTTAAAGTGACAGGTAACACATTTGGTGTTATCCTATCGTCATCTTCAAGGGATATCTCTAAATTAGGCGTATCGTACAATTTTGTCGAAGTAGTCAAATTGACATCGCAAAAAGCGTTATCAGTTAGAAATTCTGCTTCCTTTAAAGCAGCACTCAAATCTACCCAATCATCAGATAATGGAGTGCAATTTTCATTTATAGTATTTATTGGATTTACAAATTGTTTTTCTAATTTATCTATCACGATATTTCTGTTTGAAAAGATGTCCATATTTGAAAAATCATTCTGAAGTGAATCGATTTCATCTTTGTCCAAAATATTTGTAGACACTAGCTGTCTTTTATTATTCTCATTGTTGTGAAATTTTGGTAAATGTATGTTTCTCATTTCTTCACCATCATTTTTCTTAATTGATAATTTTGGAATAATAAATTGTGAGACTGGTGATTGATATCTATCTTGAGATTCTACATTATTAGTTGCATTAGATTTTTGTAAATAGTCTGCAGTTAAAGCAGCTAAAGAACTAAAAGGTTGTGCATTTGTGTTATTTTGTGAAAATATTTTTGTTATATTTGAATTTGTAGATTCTGTGTGATGGGAAACAATTCCAGCTAATGATGAGAAAGTTTTGAAGGAATTATTTACATCTTTTGAATTATCTATATTATTCGGTTGACATTTAGTCCAAGTAGAATTTTTAGAAATATGTTCTTTTTTAAAAGAAAATCTAGGTATTGTGAGCATGTATGTATTAGATTCATCAACTGAAACATCTTACCTTACCGATGAAGTCCAATACAAAGAACATGAAAAAAAAGAAAAAAAAAGCAAGGTCATTAGTAGTTCCAAATTTAATACTATGCTTCAATATTATCATAATATTAGAGACATATAAAATAAGATCTTATGTGCAATATATACCTGGATGTCGCTCCAATTGTTCTTTCTTATTCTCTATAGAATCTGTAAATGTATTTCAAGATTTTTTTTATTTTAATATTATTATATTCTAATATTTCAGTTTTAATATATCCATTATGACAGAATAAGCATACCAGTGATTTTTTTTGGTGAAGACTCCTTTAAAATAGCATCAAGTGCTATATTTGCATCAAAATTTGACAGAATAATTTTCTCTTTCAATTTAGAATCAGATACTGTATCACCTATAACATTTCTAATTGTTTCCAAACAAGACATTAATTTTGCCTTTTCTAATTCAGAAAGATTGAATTTTTCTTCATTGAACAATGGTGAAGACTCATCAATATCTTCATTATCTTCCACTATATCAGGTTCTGTGATGAATGAAGCAATATTTTGTTGTTTGCTTCGATCAAATAAAAACTGCTCCACTGTGTATATAACATATTTACAATTAATAAATGATGATACTTTGTTGAAAATCATAGAAAAATCCATAAAACATATACCACTAGGTGATACGCAATAGTCGTCCTCTATTGAATGTCCATAAACGTCATCATAGGCATCGTATTCTATATAAAAAAAATTAATGTATTTTTATTTTTACAACGCATCAATAAACAGGAATATTTACTTAAAGGTAAAAGCATGATTAAAGGTTACATTGCTATATTCTATAAGTATTTTTATAAACAATATGATAGTAACAAAAAAAGAATTGTTAATACATAATCGAAATGTGTTATCTTGAAAGATTAAAGTTTAAATTCCTTCGTAAGGATAAAAAAAATCTTGGCAAGAAATAAAGTGATTCACAACGCATGTGTAGTTACTTACCATCAGAATAATTCATAGAACGAACGTCTCGATGTCGCGACATGTTTTACATGTGATATACAATTTAACAATGATAAAAGATCACTTGTGTACTCCCATGTGTATATCTTCAAATAAGTACAACTAAATTACAAACCGCGGATCATCGCAACTGCAATCGCGATGTTTGAATTGTAGCTGTTACTTACAATATGCCATTAATCCTTCCAAATGCACAAAACTGCATGAAACCACAAACCACAAAAGATTAGATAGAGCGGACCCAGGACCAGCGGACTGCGAAAAGTCATGTATACACCGATGAGATACTAGACCATCAATCCTAAATAATTTTTTGTGACTTCGAAAATCTGAAAGTAATTGAAAAACGTCAACATCAACTGTTTTGATTGTCTCAAAGCTTTTATCAGATTTTTTTCAAGATTTTACTAAATTTTACTTTCTTTAATCACTGTTTTATTATCAGAAAAATGTCAAATTAAAAAATTTCTACATTTTTCATAATAAAATGATCGAGGAAGATAAAATCCAATAAAATTAATTTATTCTTGAAAAACATAAATTAATAATATAAAGTCCGTATCAGACTAGAGATTGGGACATTGGAATTTGATCAATCAAAGCAAATTAGTTAACTTGATATTGATTAAAGTTGATATATATTTTCTTTTTTCTGATTAGTTAAATTCCAATCCAATCTCAATTTCAATCTCTAGTCTGATACGGATTATAACGTTTTTTAATGAACTCTTTATTTTAGGGCTTAAGGGGTATTGCCTATTGTAGATCCAAAGCTCGGATCTATAATAGGTTTTTAAGTTTTAAGTCATAAGAAATGGATCATAGTCAATTATTTTCCTCGCATTTGACTCTATGTCAGGATCTACAATAAATTTTAAGTCTTAAGATGCAGCCACAATAAAAGGAATAAGGAATTAGGAATAAGGAATAAAGATTTCAATCTGTCAAAAATCAGAAACGGGAATACCCGGTTTCTGATAAGTTGGAATCCTTATTCCTTATTCCTAATTCTTTATTCCTTTTATTGAGGCCGCACCATTAAATCGTAAGAAATTGACAAATCATAGTCGAATTCGAAGAGAATAATTGATTATTAGCGTTTTCGGCTTGACTGAGTTTGCACTAATCAGGGTTGAAGTAATAATATTTCGTGCTCTCCTATTAGTAGAGCATGTAACGTCAACCAATTGCGACAATTTTCTAACCACGTTGATGCAAATCCGGCCGAAAACGCTATATGATTCGTCTATTTCTGATGGTTTAAAGCTTAAAACTCTATTGTAGATCTAGAGTAATCCCGGATCTACAATAGATGTTTTAAGATGCCTTAAATAAGAAAATAAGAAATTGATCAATTCAATTAGTCGAATTCGAGGAGAATTGATTATGATTCGTTCATTTCTTATAACTTAAGACTTAAAAACCTATTATAGATCCGGGATAAGTCCTAACCAGTAAAATTTATCAAAAGGTGGAACAAATGGCCCACAAGACTTTATGCAAAAATCTGTGATGATTATTATTAATGCGTCCAATAACAGCGAGTGCTTATTCAACAGTTAAGTAAACACTTGCTGTTATTGGTGTATATTCTTTTAGATTATCCAATCAGCATTTTAGATCTGAAAGAATACATCAATAATAGCGAGCGCTCATTCAACTGTTGAGTCCGCTGAACGCAGCCATTGGGCACATTCAGAACGACAACTGCTCATTGGTCTAGTTTCCACTGAGGGTTTAAACCGGATCAGAATGTAAGAATCAACCAATTACAGTCGAGCATTGTCTTGTCGTTCGATTGTAACAAGAATATATACTGTAATTGGTTGGTTCTTACATTTTCATCCGATTTAAATTCTCGAAATTAGGCCGAACGTTGATTGATAAAAAATGAGTGATAGAGGTAAATTTTATCCCCGGCTTTTCATCAATCAACGCTCCGTTTTAAAACACTGGCCTACTTTCCACCGAGAGTTTAATCCAAATCAGAATGTAAGAACTAATTACAATTGAATATTCCCCTATTAGGAGCTCCGCACAATAAAAAAAAACAAAGAATAGAGAATAGAGAATAAGAATTTCAACCTATCAGAAATAAAGTATTGTGGAATATACATTTCTGATAGGTTGAAATTCTTATTCTCTGTTTCTTTTATTGTGCGGAGCCCTTTACAGTTGAACGACAGGGAAATGCTCGACCATAATTGGTTGGTTCTTACATTCTGATCTGGTTTAAATTCTCGGTGAAAACTAGGCCACTATTTCTCTATGAGGATCAAGACTTAGTGAGCAGTTGTCGTTCTGTGCATCAATTGTTCATGAATATACATGAGGGCGCTGTCTTCGAGCAACAATCATTTTCCTTTCTTTCCTGCCTTTAATCCTTTCGTCAGTGGTCGTCTTTATGAGTCGAACGTGTGTTCACGAAACGTCGCGAGGACGGTGAGGGCGCAGTCGCGATTGGTGTATCTTCGGTCGTGCTTCTTCACCGGTCCGCTTGGACGCCTCGGGCTGTGGGCAGATGCCCTACCGCGATCGCGACGTGCGATCTCATTGGTCATTACTCGCGCTTCTACAATCGAATCGACATTTACTACGAGATTCGAGCTTTCTTCCCGTCCCGCTATTGCAGCTACACTATAAACGAGGCGTCTACGCGGTACGTTTATCAAATTTCGCTACGACTGATCATCGGCCGTCCTTTCTTTCCCACTCTTGCAGGACAAACTCCTTGATGCCGTCACCTTCGTCGTGAATATCCCTGCCTATCTGCCAGATTTGTTATCTGCCTTGCATCCTAGCAGCAGTGGCGCAGCGCCGTCAACACAACAGTAAGAAAGCGAGTGGCGATAGACAAACGCGAGCGCAGCGCCGCCGCCATCAGCGCGACCGCCATCGCAACGAGGTGCGCTATTCTGTTAATCGCGACTAGCCACGAAGAAATGCCCGTAGGTTCAAGATCAATCGGTCCAAGTTTCTGTGCGACGAGCATGGAGGTATTGTTGCCGTCAAGCCAGTAACGCGAGCGAGCGAGCCAATCAGAGTCCAGCACGCGCCGCCCGTTGTTGTTGAGATTGAACATCGAACATCGTATCACTTCACGCTCAGGTCGGGTCAGCTGCTGCTGTACCGCGCTGCCTACCCTACGCTGGATTGTTGGTGTGTGTGTGTGTATATATTAGTCACCTCGTCGCCGCCGCCGTGATTGCAACCGCGACCGTGATACTTCCATCGGAGTGCGCCGCACGGGCTTGTGTACGATGGAGCTACGTGTTGGTAATAAGTACCGGCTAGGACGGAAAATCGGGAGCGGCTCCTTTGGCGACATTTACCTAGGTAAGTTGAAAGTTCCTCCCACCCCTCTCTGCCGCTCGTCAACCGCATGTCCGCACGACTCGCGATTCATTCGTCCTCATCGTAGAGCCAGTCTCGATGCCGATACTGTCTCCCTCTCTCCTCTTTATCCCTCCTCCCTTCATCCTCCTTGTCTGTGTATGATATACAATAGATTTTGTATATTTTGCGCAAGAGAGCATTAAATCGCTAATTCGTAATGTTTTATTCTCACTTTCTTTCTCTTTTTATTCCATTATTTCTATCTTTTATTTCTCCGCGCACCTTCTTTGTCTCCTTTATATATCCTATCCATGTAAATGTATGTGCACGCATAAATGAGCCTTCCAGAACTTTTTCTTTATTCATAGGTACCAATATTTCCACGGGTGAGGAAGTCGCTATCAAGTTAGAATGCATAAAAACACGACATCCGCAATTGCACATAGAATCCAAGTTTTACAAGATGATGCAAGGAGGCGGTAAGTCAATATTTCTGTATTATCAATTGAATGTTTATTCTATAGGAGGAATTGTATCCATGTTCTCATTTATTTGACAGCTGATCCAATATCTTTTCTTTCCACCCAACACGACACACAGCTGTATCTCTGATATCTACTTGCTTGTGCATCTTTTCCTGACATTAGCAGTTAAAAAAGACAAATTTAACATGATATAGAGATTTCAATTAAGTAAACAAATATTGTTCTAAGAATTGTTTGTCAATTGATTTATTAGTAAAAATTGATAATAACTCTTTAAAAAAAAGATTATATAAAGAAATATATATCGTAATTTGAAATGTATAATTATTAAGACTTAATAATTTTAATTATGAAATTTTTATTGCGTTAGTAAATAACACTTATACTGTGATTATTTTACTAGTAATATAGTTGCATAATCTTTTTGGAGAAAGTGAAGGGAAGGAAGTATGATATTCTCTGATACAATTAAGTTAAACTATAATTATAATCTTTTTAGATTTTTTTTGGACTATTAGAACATTGTATCATTATTATAGTATAATCTCTTTTTTCAATATTTTAGTTGGAATACCAACTATAAAGTGGTGTGGTTCGGAAGGTGACTATAATGTTATGGTGATGGAGTTACTTGGACCATCACTGGAAGATTTATTTAATTTTTGTTCAAGACGTTTTTCTTTGAAAACAGTTCTGCTCCTTGCCGATCAATTGGTAAATATTCTTTTTATAAAAATTTATTTTATCTAGATATTGTGTATGAATAACCAATCAATAATTATTTCTTGCATCAAAATAAAATATATTGTTAAAGCAATATACTATGTTTTAAATTTTTTATAATTTTTTATGTCATACTGACATAATTAATTTAATAGATATTTTGATTAATAACAAAAATTATATTTAATTTTTTTTAAATCTCAGAATCTCTTATATAATTATTTTATTAATCTGGAGACATTGATAGTGTCTCAGCGCTAAGATACGCGCAACAACACTACCGTGGCTACTTTACGCAAGATATACATTACAAGATAGGATTCTTCTCTAGGATTAGGGTTGTATATTTATGGCTGCACTCTAAATAAAAAGCTAAACATGGATCTTTTTCAATGTATATATGCAAGAGTGTTTGCCAAATACTTTACCATACGTTCAGATTTTATATTGTGATTATATTCAATTATATATTACTTCATTTTGCGGAAAAATGTTATTGTATATATTCTTGCTAAGAAATATTTATATTCTCAATAAATATTTTTTTCTTGCAAGAGAGACTTGCTTTAACTAAGTTATGCAGTTAGAAGTTGTATATATTGACATTTATAATAATTAATACTTCTAAATGTGTTTATAAATAAATATACATACATGTACAAAAAGAAACTGGGATTAAGCCTACATAATTTGAATATTTACCTAATTTAAATTTGTACTATATAATTTTCAAGTAGTTCTGCATTTGTAATGACTCCACCGCTTTCGCCATGCCTCAAAACGCTCTCTAGAAATCTTTTTCTCAAATTGATTTAAGTAGCAATTTAACTTAGAAGTCTTTGGTCATATCGATCTTTTACGATGATCTTCACATAATCATTTTAAAAAGTTGCAATAAAAAATCTACATTTATACTATTTAACCAGCAAAAAGAGATTTCTGATGCACAATCTTCTTGATATTAAAAAAGAGAATCCAATATAGTCTTCTTGTATTCTTGCTTTCTTGCTAGATTTAGCTCTTTCATGACTAATTTTTTTTTGTTTTTCAAAAAATAAAATTGAAACTCAAGAAACGATGTTTTGATATGGCCAAGCTAATTCGCGAAGTGTTAGTGCGATTTAAGACAAAGTTTTTCAAAGAATGTTTGAAACATGGTGAAAACCGTATTGTACAAATATAAAATTTAAATTTTTACAAGTTTAATCCGGTTTCTTTTTATTTGAACGTATGTATTATGTAATAAATTATAGTATTGTATATTATTATATGATTTATGTATGTATATTTATAAACACATTTTAAATGTCATTGAAAATATAGATTAAAAATTAATAATAAGGAATACAGGCATTAGTTAGTTTTATTTTATAAAATGTTGCATTTTTAGAAAAAAAATTATATTTTATAAAAATAGTGTTACTAATTTAACATATATTGTATAATAATAAATCAAATATTGAATAAAGAGTTTATTTATATTTCTGTATATGTTTATCTTTGTTTATCTGTTCTGTATATCTTTGAAGCATGAAGCATGCGCATGAAATGCAATATACAGTTACAATAACAGTGCTTTAATTTTTTTATTCTACAGATAAGTAGAACAGATTATATTCACAGTCGCAACTTCATTCATCGTGATATTAAGCCAGACAACTTTCTGATGGGTTTGGGAAAGAAGGGAAACCTCGTCTATATCATAGATTTCGGATTAGCTAAAAAGTATCGCGATGGGCGCACACACAAGCACATACCCTATCGAGAAAACAAAAATCTGACGGGAACTGCCAGGTTGGTTTTATATATATAATTGTATGATATTATATCCGTATAATATCATTTTGACTAATCCATTTATTGTGATAACAGATACGCGAGTATAAATACGCATTTAGGAATTGAGCAGTCACGACGGGACGATCTTGAATCTCTGGGCTATGTTCTCATGTACTTTAATAGAGGTAGTCTACCTTGGCAAGGCTTAAAAGCAGCAACCAAGAGACAGAAGTATGAACGCATTTCCGAGAAGAAAATGTCTACTCCTGTAGAAGAACTTTGCAAAGGTTATCCCGGTAAGTTTTATAGATAATAGCACGCATTATATACACAAAATATTTCAGAATCTTTGAATATTCTTTTAATAATTCTGCATTAATCATTTTTTTAAATAATTCTTTGAGATATATATTATTATATATTTTTTTAGGGATTTTATATCGTTACCAAGTTTAATTAAAATCGATGACTCTCTCTCTCTCTCTCTCTCTCTTTCTTTCTTCCCCTCCTCTTCACTGTTATGCCATCCCCTTGTGAGTTTAACCGAACAATATAATTTTATAAAAGATTTGATTCTTTGTAATTTAGCTTGTACAAATTCTTTAATCATTTATAACTCGAAAATTATTGATGTCTTGATAGTTTTATTAAAAATTATAATAATTCTAAATTGACACAAAATTTATTATTATACTATATATTACATATGCTATACATATATAAGAAGTAAACATTTTATTAATCATTGCAGTGGAGTTTGCGTCGTATTTAAGGTACTGTCGAGACTTACGCTTCGAGGAAAGGCCGGATTATTCGCATCTCCGACAACTTTTCCGGACACTGTTTCATGGTCAAGGCTTTACCTACGATTATGTTTTCGATTGGAATATGCTGAAATTTGGTAACGCGAGACAACCGACATTACCTTCTGCACAGCAAGCACCTATGCATTCGCAACCGTCTAATGCAGCGTTACCTTCCGGGACCAATAATGATCAGGAACATCGATCGAGGTTAATTTTTTTAATTATTATAGAACGCCCATTTTTTTGAAAAATTCTTAAACGTAATATTAAACGCTCATTAGTGATAGCATCTTTATTTTATTACTCTTAAATGTGCTCTATTTTTAACATCTGCAGCAAAGAATCAAGAAACTGCAATTTCGAATATGAGTAATAAAATATAATTTGTAAAAATACTTTTCATTAATATTTAATTTTTTATTTAAAGATCTCATGAATCTAAAGTATATCTATTTCATTCAAAACAAGTTTCTAGCCTGTTCAGAAATAAATGTTCATAAATAAAAAAAATTACAGCTTTTTAAATTTTGTTAAATAATTGCCTGCCTCCATTTATATACTTCATCAAATATTTTTTTTATAATGTATAATATATTCCATTTTGTATGTATTTCATTTGTTTATTGTAAAACTTACGTTTTCTTCTGATTTTAGACCTTACACGCGGCAATGTTTGCCGAATGCGTCCGTAACGGCGGTAGGGCCGACGCTTGGACCGAATGCTAGTCTGCGAGCTATCCGACAGAAACGCGAGATGGAGACTCGTGGTGACCAGGACAATCAGGACAAGAGTGATCTTCAAGGTAAAATACAATTCTACCAACAATTCTGCGCAAGCCAGAATTTCGCTATTGCCGATCGAAAAACGCAACGCAATGTGACAATCGGACACTCGCAACAGTCCACACCTGGCTGCAATGAAACTGTTGCCGCGACACGTGTGGTAAATCCATGTCAATTTAGTACATTCAAGTTAACCACACCGAGTAATAGAGCGGCGCAGCTATCGCCGTCAGATGTAGCGGCTTCTCTAGACCTGACCAGTCTCAATTTAGGACATAGTCGAGAATTAGGCCCCAATTGTACCGTCGATTTAAATCCCGCGACTACATCGCGCGATTATTATCAACCGGTGTTAAGTAGACCACGTGAGAGGAGTCCAAATACAACGTCCCGTCAGCTCGATAAACAGAGTTATTTTTTTCATGGGCATAAAACTGAGAAAGACATAGATCGCGAGATCGTAATGTTTGAGGATCTAGAGACAGATGATTCGAATTGCATTCGACGGATGATAGACGATAGGGATGACGTTGCAGCGACCTCAGGCGGTTCGATGAATTGTTTCGGTGGTCCGGATAAAGAGAAAGACTACGTTGACTATGACGGAGACAAAAAATTCAAGTGTCCAACAATGAGCGGCGCACGACGTCTCACTACGGCGTATGAGACGCGTCGTGATTCGAGAAACATAGAATTCCTTGAGAAGGAAGGTGAGATTTTTAAGAAAAGTAGTAGTGAATTGTTGCAGGAAGCCTTCACTAATAAACGCAGAAATTTCTCTTTTCGTAATAAAGAAAAAACGCATAGAAGCTTAGAATCGCTCGAGAGAAGCATCGATCTACCCACGGCAGATTGTAAGAGCCTGGATCTTCTGCCGGAAGAGCGGTCGAAAATCTTTTTTCACGGTAAACAGAGGAGTCTTGATTCCTCGCAAAAGTTGACAAAAAAATCCATTGATTTAATGGCGGCGAGCAAAGAGCGCAAACGGCCTAGCTTCTTTCAAAGAGTTGGTAGAAGTTTGCATTTTTTACTCAGGGAGCGCGAGAAACATCAGGATTTCTTAAAACGAGAAGAATGCTCGATTAATAACCAGTATCCTCAGACCGATCAGGAAAAGTGCGAATATTTTTTACAGAGGTATCAGAAAGATATTGATTTTTTTGAACGTGCACCAAGCGCGTTAACTGATCGTGCTCCCGTCCAGTCAAATCTCGGTTCTTTCGATGAGACAAATATTGCCTTTATTCAAAATTTTATCGATCTTTCTAAAAACGCGAAGCTTAAGGAGAGTACATTTCGTATGACAGCAGATTCGAATAATCTTTTAAACACAAATATTGCGGAAAGGAATACATGTCTTAGCGTCGAGACACTACCGTGTCTCCAGATAAGACAGAATAATTTGGGCGCGAGCGAACCATCAGTGCAATCCGATAATCTTACTAATGCTGTTGAACTGGTGCAATCGAGACTTTTAGATCCTGTCGCAAGTGTCACTACGCAAGAAACCATGAGTGGCAATAAAGACAGCTTAGAGATCGGATATTCCATTAGTCATCTTGGCAGACTGTACTTACAGAATCTGCAGCATTTAGGTTGTACAGATGGTTTGCAATCTCTGGAGAACGCCACAGAAGCAGAGAAACGTGATCGTTATATAAAATGGATAATCAGAGACGATCTGGACGCAGTGAGCATCACAAAATCTAACGATTATCTAGCTCATGGTAAACCACAGGGTAACTTGGATATTCTTAAGGGTATTCTTCTCGATATTTTTGTTTGTTGTATTTAAAAATGGATAGGTTTTACAGATTCTTTGAGAGAGAAAATCAACGCACTTCTCTTACATCACGTCCTAAACGATCTCTTATTATTCTATATTAAACTATGCCAAGATTTCGATAATCAAAAAGCGAAATATGTTCTACGAAAATAATTTTCATACTGAATATTTTGCGATCTTATATAGGATGATAAAGGTTAGCCACAAGTTTTGCGTTTATGCAATTCATTAGTAACGTATATTTACAAAAAACGAAAACTGTTATTTTATTAAATACCAAAAATTAACAAGTTATCTTTAGCTTTGATATAAGTTTCAAGGTGCTACGCATTAATGATGACCATGCATCTTTTTATAGATAAGATTTTGAGAAGTGGTTATACTTCTCAAAAAATAAATCATTAAGAATATTTTTAACATCTTTGCAATAAATCGCCGAAATATATTTGCCATCGCCTTTCGGAGCCGACGTTAAAAATTGTAGGCATATATTAGTAGATATGCATTGACCCTTCAGGTTGGGGGTTGAATATTAGGCTAACAATCTAATTCCGGAAAAATCATTGTTTCTTCATCGATGAGGTTTGTAACCTCATCTCTAGATGAGACAACCAAGGATCAATTTGGATTGTAACGCTCTAGAAGAACAAGAATCTTTACAACTTCTTTTAATAAATTGTTCGAAATCTCAGCGTTAAAAAATATAATTAAAAAATAACTATATTAGTATACATGGAAAAGAAATTGTTGCTGAAAGACAATAGACGTGTGTGTGTGCGTGCGTGCGCGCGTGCGTGCGTGCGTGCGTGCGTGCGTGCGTGAGAGAGAGAGAGAGAGAGAGAGAGAGAGAGAGAGAGAGAGAGCTATTAATTGCTTGGAAAAATTGTGCCGAAAGTCATTATTGATGCGTTCCTGAAGCTCTTTAAAATATAAAATGTCATTCAAAGCCGAAGATGATTATTTTTTATACATAATTATTTATTTTATATTTAATAAGATATAACTAACATTTCAAAGTTTTTTAAAATATGTTACTAATGATTTAATAAATACAAAAATTTATCATCAATCTTTTTTATCACTCTGTGCATTGAAAACAATATTTGTAATGGATGCATTTGTATTTTTTATTGCCGAATTATTAATGCAAATAATCACATTGAAGTCTTGGCGGTTTTCGAACAAACACGATTGCCTTAAACTCCAAATAATAGTGAAATCAATTAGATTGCATTGTAATGGTCGATACGAAATGTCTGAAGAGAGTGAGGATTTTTTTTACTATACATATACATGTACATGTAAGCATATATGATTTGATATGATAATTTTATATACTTATCGCTTCACACAAGATCGATATGCTCGTTAACTCTTGAGAAGCGCGTAGCAAGATTTTGCGCGTATTCTTGCCGCATATGATATTACATGACAAGGTTGATTTTGTTTTTGTCTTTATTATTTAAGTTCTACTCCATGGTTGATAGTATCCACATACCAAATTACAATAATTAATATATATTAACACTGCCACAAATGCAATTGTAGTAACAGTATAATGAAATAAGATATCATCTGAAAAAAAGAAAAAAATAA